>NC_092266.1:27125756-27160756 GCF_036320965.1 Panulirus ornatus | reverse complement strand
CACGAATATGAGGACAAAGGTCAGGCAGTCATGCCCCCAAGGTGTGGTGCCGTCATGCTGAAGTGGTCAGGCACCACGTGGATATGGTCTTGGATATTGATGATGACGATGTGAACAGAATACGATCTAGGCCACCGTAACCACCTCCTCTCTCTCTCTCTCTCTCTCTCTCTCTCTCTCTCTCTCTCTGGACATGCCACTCCTCTCACCACGGCACGGAGCCAACTCATCCAGCTGACGGAGTTAGCACTCCCCGCTCGCACAGCTGACTGAGTCGACATTCCCCACTTACACAGCTGACGGAACCACTACTCCCCACTCATACAGCTGACGGAGACGCTACTCCCCATTCATACAGCTAACGTAGTCAACACTCCCCACTCATATATCCTGAGGGAGCCAACGCTCTCCACTCGTACACCTGACGGAACCAACACTCCCCACTCGGACACCTGACGGAACCAACACTCCCCACTCGGACACCTGACGGTACCAACACTCCCCACTCGGACACCTGACGGTACCAACACTCCCCACTCGGACACCTGACGGAACCAACACTCCCCACTCGTACACCTGACGGAACCAACACTCCCCACTCGCACACCTGACGGAACCAACACTCCCCACTCGGACACCTGACGGAACCAACACTCCCCACTCGTACACCTGACGGAACCAACACTCCCCACTCGTACACCTGACGGAACCAACACTCCCCACTCGTACACCTGACAGGGCCATATATATGTATCCGAAGGCAAGTCAAAAATTATCCTTAATGTTTTATTCGTGTTCACACTCTACATGTTGGGAACAGATCTCATTCTTCTTCGGATCACTTGGTCCAGCGGTGCGCAAGCTTTTGAATACCAGTAGCAAAAAGAGGTTTTCGCCTGCGCGTTCTTGAAGCCGCGCATGCACCATCTTCTTTACCTCGTCGTTAGTGGCAAGTAAAGGGCCTCTCTCTGTCAAGCTTCTGTCAAAGGTCCAGATTATAATTCGACGGCGGTTTCTGTGGTACGCTTAGTGGTATGAGAGGTGGGGGCGTTGTCATGCAGAAGAAAAAAAAAAAGAGCGACTGCTGGTCGCCACCCCTCCCGTTTTTTTTTGCCCAAATTGCTGTCTTCTAACGATTACGCATCTTCTCGGTGTACCCTGCAGTGGTCACCCGAGCTTTGATAAGTGTTCAAGGACTCGACCCTGGGAACTCCAGAACACCGTAAGCATAACTTTACCAGATAATGACTGATTTTTTTCTTTTTTTTTCTTACTCTTCCCTGAAGGAGGGGTCGACGTGTTTGGATATATATATATATATATATATATATATATATATATATATATATATATATATATATATATATATATATATTTTTTTTTTTTTTTTTTTTTTTTTTTTTTTTTCTTTTTCAAACTATTCGCCATTTCCCGCGTTAGCGAGGTAGCGTTAAGAACAGAGGACTGGGCCTTTGAGGGAATATCCTCACCTAACCCCCTTCTCTGTTCCTTCTTTTGGAAAATTAAAAAATAAAATGATGAGAGGGGAGGATTTCCAGCCCCCCGCTCCCTATCCTTTTAGTCGCCTTCTACGACACGCAGGGAACACGTGGGAAGTATTCTTTCTCCCCTATCCCCAGGGATGTGTGTGTGTATATATATATATATATATATATATATATATATATATATATATATATATATATATATATATATATATATATAGTTCCTGCTGGCCCGTAAAAGGTGAAGCATTTGATTCGAGCAGTTCGAATGAGATGGACAAATTGGTCGAGTATACTTTCCCAGACATTAGACACTTCCAAATATTTGTCGTTACCAATTTCTCAAGAAGTTGTCCTTGAGGTCAGCCCCGTTGATCAGTCATCTGTTAAGGAAAGCACTGTGGCCTCAGGACCTGCGATAGGCATAGTTTTAAGCTCCCGGTGATAGCGTGATTGGAGAATCGTCTTATAGCAGGGTGACCAGTTGCTTCGGTCTACTTTATTGTTCCAGAATTGTAGCGTTGCACTGCACCATAGGCCCGGCCGCTGTGGTTAAACAGGATATTGTGCGCGGTGATTGTGTGGATTGTCGTGGAGAGCAGGCATGCGGTAACTGTTAGGAGGGTAGGCCAGTTTTGCGCGTTAAGCTCTCTCGAATGAAGCCCAACATGTGTGTGTGTGTGTGTGTGTGTGTGTGTGTGTGTGTGTGTGTGTGCGTGTGTTTGTGTGTGTGTGTGTGTGTGTGTGTGTGTGTGAAGGAAAAACTATGTGAAGTGTGTGTGCGTGTATGTGTGTGTGTGAGGGGAAAACTGTGTGAAGTGTGTGTGTGTGTGTGTGTGTGTGTGTGTGTGTGTGTGTGTGTGTGTATGTGTGTGTGTTTGTGTGTGTGTTTGTGTGATGGGGCTTTGTTGTTGTGCTGGGTACACGGGCCGCCAGCATGACGCCCTCATGAATTGTAGAGGTGACAGTGGAAGGTAGTGGGTAGTGTGGGTGGGTGGGTGGGCGGGGTGATGGTGGTTGTGTGGGCGGGAGACAGGCCGGCGCTTCCCTGGCGCTGGGCTGGTTCCTCCACACCATCACCATTAGAGAGGGTGCCGCGTTAAAGTGGAGGGCACAAGCCGTGCTAGGATCCCCCCAAGGTCAACTCCAAGAGTCCACAAGTTTTGCACTGGAGAGAGAGAGAACACACACTCACACACACACACACACACACACACACACACACACACACACACACACACACACACACACACACATGGATTCAATCAACCGTTCCGTATTTTACACACGGGTGTAAAACTTGC
Organism: Panulirus ornatus; assembly: GCF_036320965.1. NCBI lineage: Eukaryota > Metazoa > Arthropoda > Malacostraca > Decapoda > Palinuridae > Panulirus > Panulirus ornatus. The sequence continues at coordinate 27,157,947 of NC_092266.1, read as the reverse complement.
TACTGCGTCATTACAGAGGGGTCAGAAATGTTAGGCGGCGGTAATGTCTGATTGTACATGACCATGTACACATGCAGACGGACGGACGTAGCCCTTAAGTAAAAGAGGAGCTGGAGTTGGAAGTAGGGAAGGAGAAACGTGATATAGTTGTGAGTAGTGGAGACAGAACTTAAGGAAGGAAGGACCCTGACCTAATTTGTCCTGGAAGGGTGCATGATTAGCAAGGGAGGAGGACGAGGCAAGACAGAGGCACGACTTCTGGGTCTTGTGGTAAGGGGCAGGCAATCAATATATACCTTCAAAGCATTATTGGAAGATTAGGCCCATCCAACGATGTAACCCTCCAGTAACCAGTGGACGAACCATAACAGATCTAACGAAGATGACTATGAAGGAACGATCCCGATGGTACATGAAGCTGTGGGAAAACACGTCAAGTTCTGGTAACGGGGAGGGAATTCTAGAAATGAATTCAGAGACAAAGAGAATTTAGATTCTCGGGGCTACAGCTAAATCATGGTAACGCAAGGGGTTGTAGGTGCGTACTGGAGGATTTCTCTTTGTCGTTGTCACAAAAATAACACAAATAATCGTAAGGGCATTGTGATTTACGTTAAGAAGGACATAATAGAGAAGAAATGATGAAATCTGACTCAGGGGAGGATATATGATCGTGAAAAACAAGAAATCACGAATTTCTGTGGAAATAAAGATTGGGCAATGAAGCTCAGCTGCCATTGTGTACATTGTTACTGAAGGGTTTGTGAAATGTACACAGTGGAGGAGGAAAAATGTTAGTTGCAGATTCAGAAGGAAGGCAGAGAGCGAGAGAGAGAGAGAGAGAGAGAGAGAGAGAGAGAGAGAGAGAGAGAGAGAGAGAGAGAGAGAGAGAGAGAGAATTATGGTTCAGGAATGATGTCAAAAGGTAAAAGAGCCTTGCTGGAGAGACAGACATTGGCTGCACTACAGGCAGCCAGCATTTGCAATGTATGAAGATCAAAGAAGGAGGTGTAACAGGACAAGAATGGAGGAACCGAGAAACTGTGAGAGGAGAACATCGTGGACGAGGCGGGGTTGATAATTCAAAACTTTCCCATAAATTCATCAGTCGTATATTGTCAGCTGAAGAGCGCCTAATCAGGCTTGGGGATTCAGAGGAAAGAAGAGGTGTAGGGGATGATGTGAGAGGTATACGAGGAAGTGATTGATGATAAGCTCAAAGGAGTTTTCACCCGTGAAAGACGCCTAAGTCCCAACCACCATCGAGATGGAATGGAGAAGAGGTCTTTTGACAGTATTGACATATCTATAAAAGAAGTGGAACTCCTGAAGGGTTTTGACTTAGACAAGGGTTATGGTACTGATGAGGCTTCTCCGTACATGTCGAAGAAGTGTGTAGTTATGCCTAGCAGGCCGCTTGAGTTATTATTCAAGACGTCGCTGCCACGGGAAATGGCAGTGGGAGAGGACATATGTCATGCTCGTCTTTAAGAAAGGAGACCAGGAAGTCTCACAGCTCAACTACGGACCAGTCCCTCTGATGCGTGTTTGTTCGGACTGAAAAAAAAATGATAAAAGAAGAAATGGATGACTCCTTGCAGGGGATAAACTGCCTAAGCAAGAGACGACAGGGATTTAGGGGGAGGATGGTCGTGTGTAAACACAGCTGTAAGGCTTCTCTGAGAGAATGACCTTCGTTGTGTAGTGTGTAACCTGAACTGCGAGGAGGTGCATTGTACCACATAGGAGGCTCGTAATGAAGCTGGATCTTCAGCCAGAATTTAGTTGGGAGACTCGATCGATACACAGTTACATTAAGTGGGCTGGGTAGTCGACCCAAAACCAACCCAACTGTTCATCCTCCTCATGGTGTTGGTCGGCAGATGGGTACCTGGCTTAGGATGGGGTATGTATGTACGTATGGGTGGCGCATGTGAGATGGCCAGCATTTACTTGGCCATGCCGCCTCAGCTACCGTAAAAGAAAGAAGGGACGCGTGTTAGAAAAGTCTTCTCGGAGAGAGCTTAGGTCACCTGTGGCTTGCCACAAGGCACGGGCCTAGGGCCATTGTTCTACTCATACCCATACTTGAATATGTTTGAAGATGATGGCAAGTTCGTGAAAAAATAAGAGTGTTAAGGATTGCATCGTCATACAAGGGGACCGAAGCAGATCTCAAGAGTTGGTGTAATTCACGGCCGATGAGATTTAACCGGCGTAAAGGCAATGTAATGAGAAGGGAGCACAGTGAGAGAAAGCCCCCAGTACGAGTATTATATCTCGACTCTGTGTGTGTGAGAGACTTTGGGAGTCGACATTTTATACCTAACCTGTCAAGAAGACGAGCTGTTTCAAAGCAGACACTGGACGGCACTGCAATGCATTAATAAGAAACATTTAACAAATTGCTGGCGATTATTAAGACGGCATTCAAGTAGGTGGATAAAAAGGTATTCTTCAAATTGTTCACGTCTTATGTTAGACCAAAACTAGACTATGCATCTGCGCTTAAAGATGCGCTGGGAACGAACGGAGAAGGTCTAGAGAGGGATAACAAAGATGGTAACAGAATTTAGAGAGAACTGAGGTACGGTTAGGGGGCTGGAGGCCCCCCACATGTCTCCAGCATGATAGAGAGAAGAGTAAGAGGTGACTTGATCACAACCTTTAAGTTTTCAAACGGGTTTGATGATGTCAGCCGTGAGCACTTAAAGGTGCTAAGTTCGAACAACCAGGAGACACAACATGACGCTGAGTAAGACGCGTGTCTGTAAAGATGTATGGAAGTACTTGTATATAAGACCAGTGGACGAACATGGTATGCCCTTGAATGATGAGACTGTGAAGGTTGGCAGCGCACAGGAGTTTGACAAGTTGTGTGACAGAGAAACTTAAAGAGATGGAGTCCTACGAACGTAGAATTCCCTCCCAGTACCGTTTAAATAAGCAGCAACACACACACACACACACACACACACACACACACACACACACACACACACACACACACACACACATATGTATATATTGTATAGTATTCTGTAATTTTTCCAAATGCAAATTTTTTTGCCGAATGGCAGCCTGAATTCAAGAAACCATTCTCTTTTTTATTTGCTAGTTATTTTACGTGCAAATGGTGGTAACCAACGTATTACTTATGAGTTTGAATAGCTTCTCATATCCTGGCTTGGGACTATGTTAAGATTAGTTGGTCAGCACCCTCCTCTCTCTCTCTCTCTCTCTCTCTCTCTCTCTCTCTCTCTCTCTCTCTCTCTCTCTCTCTCTCTCTCTCTCTCTAGAACAGAGAGACGATTTTCCCGGCGAGCCTAAGCGACCATGGCTGGGGACAGCGAGACCAGGTGTTGTCCACCAACTGGCCGCTGATCCCGAAAGTATTGTGTTCGTCGGCTGTCGGTGCAGTGCGCAGTGCAGTAGACTCGGTGTCTACTGCCACCTCCACGATGCACTAGTGAGTCTTGGCGGTGCATGAGGTCGAAGGATTCTCCTGTGGAGGTGAAGGCGTGTGATTACTGTACTTGTCATTTCTAGTTTTGCGTTTACGGGAGAGTTTTACACCCGTGTCGCCCCGTCTCTTAACTGTAACATTTCTTCACTCTTCTCCTCTGTGTGTGTGTGTGTGTGTGTGTGTGTGTGTGTGTGTGTGTGTGTGTGTGTGTGTGTTCACGTAAGCGAGAAGCATATGTAAGGATGTGTCAGGTGAATGTGATGAAGGCGTTTGAGTTGTGTACATTAAAGTACGATGTAGAGAGAGGGAGGAAGCCCGTCCCTGTGTGAGGCGCCCTTAGCCACGAACCTTGAGCGGCGGTCACTCGGCACATGCAGGCGCCACATATAGCTCACTGTTATTATACTCTTCACTGTTAGTCTGTCGGAAAACAAAATCAGTGATATTCACTTGGAAGGCACCTGTACTGAACATGGTATACAACCAAGTTCTGCATAAGGATGTGTTTATGGGTTCAGGCGATTGGTTGTAGGGTGGACAGACCCAGGACCTGCCTAGCTTGGGCCAATAGGCCTCTTGCAGTGTCCTCTCTATGTTCTTATATGTTGACTTGTTGTAAATGGCGTGCCGGGTAACCTTCCCCGGCTGGGGAGGCCTCACGCTGCAATGGAGGTCATGAGATGTGCATTGTGTGAGAGGACGGGTAACGCACGAGCGCCTGGTCCAGTGGCGGCACGACATGAGGTGTCATGGCCACCTTACAATGCCATGGGTATCATCACGGCCTGCCCTCTGACCTCGTGGGTCAGGGCAGCGTCCAGGCCGTCGTACTGTCGCGCTCAAGGGATTATTAATGTGTACGCACTTGGTACAGAAAAGTTCACAGTTGTGCACGAGCAGAAATTAATTGCATCTCTTGTGAAAGGCATCCTCTTTCTTTTTTTTCCCCACATTTCTTATCCCATTAAAAGAGGGAGAGGGGAGAAAGTGGAGGAAGGGAGGTGCGGGCAGGTGAGATTGAAAACTTTCTTCTTTCTTCTTATGTCTTTTTCCCCCCTCCCCTCCCGTCCCCTTTCCTCCCCACTCCCCCTTGTATTTTGCTGCCTTTTAAGGTCTGGCCTCGAGGAGGTCTATTGTCCCTGACTGGAGCCTTTCGCGAGGTAGAGAGGAGTTGTGGTAGGTTTATCTGAAGTATTTTGAACATGAGAAATAGCATATAAACAATACGGGACAGTTGCCCTTGTTAGGAGAGAGAGAGAGAGAGAGAGAGAGAGAGAGAGAGAGAGAGAGAGAGAGAGAGAGAGAGAGAGAGGCTTACACTAAACGCCCATTATCGAGGAATTTGAAAGGCGGGATGGCTGTGACCCGACCACCTAGACCAGTACTGGAACGCGGGTCTGGCTGGTGGGTGATTCATTTCTAGCCACACTAGCCAGCACGCGACGGAGAGATCGACCCGTTAAGAGAGGTGAATGAAGGTCTGATGATGCAATTCTCTTTCCTTATTTAACCCCCATGACGAGGGTACATTATTGGCCACGCGTAAGTGTCACCATCAAAAGAACGACGCAAAAGGTCTCGATCTGATGAATGAAGATTATGAGCGATCGTGATGGGCGACGAACCACTGGGTGGAAGGGAGGCGTGAAGGGGAGATGTGTGTGCTGGTAGAAAGCTGTCGATGCCAGCGAACGTTTACTCTTTGCTCTTGAACGCTGGATGGTTCTCTCGTCTGTATCTCTTGTGACTTATCATGGCACATGTTATCACCCATAATACGTTGTCCTTGGTTCCCATTAGCAGTCTGTCGTCCGTAGGGACTTTCAAACACCCGACAGGGACTGCGGCTTGTGGTGGACACCCCCTCCCACTTGGTGCTGTGCCGGTTCTATCTTCCTTGACACCTGCAGGAGACAGGTGGGTCACACGTATCTGCCCTGAGGTCTCTGGGAGAGTAAGACGGATGCACGACATCCTCTCACGTTTTATGAGCAAAGTGAGGGTTCGGAGAGGCTTCACGTGGTGGACTTTGACTCCTCTATCTATCCATGATACCGGCTGCACGTACCTCTTCCTTAACGGCAGCAGCCGCTCCGGCAGGTTCTGCCGTCCTGACTTTTGAGAGTGTTATTGTGATGTTCGGAACCATCATACACCCTCCATGCCTGACTCTCTGTCATGATATAAGCAGAGCTGCCGGGCCCGTCTTAACACCTCCCAACATGCACCGTGGAGCTCCTTTGCTCCATTTTACTTTGTATCTTCACATTATCTTTCTCCTCGTCGTCCCCTTTTCTTTTTATTATAGCTCATACAAATGGAGTCCAATAAGCTCTTGCCAATTAGTTTCCGGTATCCTGGAATGCGAAGGACCTACCGGAGTCTCGCCTGTGTCTGTTGCCAATGGGAGGGAGGGTTTATGCACTAGCAATACCGACTAATTGTTCCTCAAGTAGACCTTCCCTTTTTCTCCAAAGGACTTCGCCAACGCCTGCAGCCTCTCAGTTAACTTCTCTTCTGAAGGACACCGTCTAGTTAGCACCTTTGCAAACGTCTCACGTCTCTGGCAGACCCGAGTTGCTAATGATGTCATTAACTCTCAGATCTCCAGCTATAACATTCGCTAACAATACCGCCTCCAGGGAGGAGTCCAGCACCGGGTCCAGCACTCATTCCCAGCCTGTTGCGCATTTCATGGACCTTGACTCTTCAAACTTGTGATGCCATCTGGATCCAGAATTGTTTCTCAACCACCACCATTTTTCTCCCGTCGTACCCGCTGCTCTCCCTAACTCTACAAACTTCATCGCATCCTTCGACAAACTGTATTCCCGTCACGAGATGGTGGCATCCTCTCTCATCTCTAGCTCTGGGACTTACTCCGAGGAGACTACCGCATCAGAGAAATATTAACCACTCGACATAGTTATCATGACTTCGTATCACTGTGGTGTCTATCTTCGAAGCCCCACATGACACAGATAGCTATATCTGCTCGTAAGAAGCTGGGAAGTCGTGTTCATTGATTTGTTCCTAACAGTGTGATGTTGTTACATTGCAGGGTTTGTTTAGACCATATCCGGGCCTTAAAGACCCAGTTTTTCAAAGTCTAAGACATACTGTTCTAGTTTTGGCTGAATTTCTCGCCACAAACCTTACAGTTCATGTGATTAACATTTCCAGAGAGGCCAAAGCGCCATTGGTGCCTACCGCCTATGCCTTGATATAGCAATTACATCATGTAATCTGCTGACCTTAGTACTATCTCCATATGGATGTATTACTATACACATTTCACGTGAGATGGAAAATGTTTCTACTTGTGCGTAACTGAAATCGTCAACCTGCTTCCAAGGGGTCTGTTAGTTCCTTTCCGATTACAGTTTTGATGCATCTGATCGACAACCCACTGTTGTTTTCAACAGCTTCTTTTACTAGGTGCAAGTTTGGCCAGAGCATCTGCTTAATCATGTTTCTGGAGGCCCATGAGAAAGGGAATCCCCTGACCATTCATGTTAGAATATCTGTTTCAGGGTGTTCAGGGCAGGTTGTGGAAGATGAAAGAATCAGAGATTACTCTCTGTGGTGGTGATTTCTTCAAGCTCCTGAGCTCTGAGTCCTGGCAGACAATTTAGTTTGTTGGGGGAGATGCCCAATCTTTTCTATTTCTGACTCTCGCCTCTTAAGCTCTTGCCATTTGGCTGGATGGCAAAGTTCAGGTGTCGAATATTCCAGTTTTCTGAAGATTTTTGCTTCGGGTGTGCGTGCGCTGGATTGGCCCGTCCTTGTGCTGAGAACTGGCACGTCTGAGGTGGCTCTCGCACCACCAAATCTTTACACTCGACTCTGTCGAGTGTAAAGCAGTGCATCTCATCAGTTCTCTCCACTCTGGCCTCATAACTTGACCCACTTGCCCTGCGCCAGAATGTTAGTTCACTTTCCCCTCTTCTGTGGGTATTATTTCTGTCTGTGCTCCCGAGAGCTGACGGACGGGCTAAGCTGGGTGTCCCTGACGATAAATATAGACCGTGTGATTCTCAGCAGATGACTTCGTCACGTGACCGCGATGTGGCTGCAGACAGCTCAAGGGTGAGGCAGGCAGACTGCGGGATGTGTCTTTCACAGCACCTTACAACAGGCTTTCATGTACAACTCTTTACCTTCTCGTGTTTATTACCCTGCGTCGTATTAGGAGGCGGGGTCCCACTTCTTCAAAAACTGACAGAGCATTCTTCTTCTTCTTCTTCTTCTTCTTCTTCTTCTTCTTCTTCTTCTTCTTCTTCTTCTCTCCTCCTCCTCCTCCTCCTCCTCCTCCTCCTCCTCCTCCTCCTCCTCCTCATCTTCTCTTCTTCTTCTTCTTCTTCTTCTTCTTCTTCTTCTTCTTCTTCTTCTTCTTCTATCTAGTGCTTTTTCTCATGTTTGATTTAAGGCCCGGCCTTATTGAGGACCTATTATCTGTGACTGGAGTCGTAGACGTTGGATGTAGACTCACACACACACACACACACACACACACACACACACACACACACACACACACACACAGTTTAAGTGTGTAAGACTTGTGAGAGCAGAGTAAGCGAGCCCAGAAAAGATGTTTCCCGGATGAAACGTGAACCACCCCATCGTTTTTGTTGTAAACACCTAAGCATTTGGACTTGTCTGCTGGTGACACTGGAGAACTAATAGTTACAGATCCACTTTGTGAGGAAGGTGTAGCTGCAGCTTGTGTCTCATCCCAGGATGGTTGAACGTATTGGTGCTCAGGTACCTCTCTCTCTCTCTCTCTCTCTCTCTCTCTCTCTCTCTCTCTCTCTCTCTCTCTCTCTCTCTCTCTCTCTCTCTCTCTCTCTCTCTCTCTCTCCGATTAGGGAAATAAAGCACGAGCATCCTGAGCGCTTTCGTGTATTACCTTCAGAGGGCTAGTAACAGAGGGCGGGAGGGGGAGAATGCATACATCAGAGGATATGTGTACAGAACCGGAGGAAACCTGGAATGGGGTCAGGCTTCCTCGTAAGAAGTGAGCGGCGAGGTTGGCTCAAGGTTCTGCTTGACCCACCCACTACCTGACCTTGACCTGACATAATCTCCCGGATGACCCCAATCAGCTAAAACCGGTCACAAGATCGACTTACATAAAACAACATAAGAACGAGTGACGTCACTTTTTTTATGTAATTTCCCTCCTCAATGAATGGGTCGAATATGTACGTGTGACTGATATATTCTGTTATCACCACGGTGTTTATCTGTTATCACCACGGTGTTTATCTGTTATCACCACGGTGTTTATCTGTTATCACCACGGTGTTTATCTGTTATCACCACGGTGTTTATAAGTGTGTTGGACTCCCTCTCTTCCATCCCCATCCCTTACACTTAACAATCACTTTAGTATTTTTGCCAGTCAACCGACTAATTGTTTTCACAGATGTGCAAACTGAGGCATTAGATTGCTGGCCAGTATATACGTATACACTGGGTCTTAGTTCCTCGTTGCCCCATCTTCGCATGGCGCCCCTCCGTCTTTTTCTAGTTACCTTCAGTATGAGGCGAAGAACTCTCATCTCTCCCTCAGCGAGGGCGTTTTTGGTGTTGTTCATGGCCTGTGTCAGTGCCCCATCCTCACTCCCTGGGAAATGGGGGCCGTAAACTGTATGAGCTCCGAGAGATTGGGGTCCCGTTTGGTGGGGTTTTGAGTGCACGTCGGCCATTTTGTGTGTGTGTGTGTGTGTGTGTGTGTGTGTGTGTGTGTGTGTGTGTGTGTGTGTGTGTGTGTGTGTGTGGCCTGGTACAGTTCTCCAAAGCCTGCTGGGGAAAGGGTGGGTAATTAGTGCATTAAGTTGTCAGACATCATATATGTGTGTGTGTGTGTGTGTGTGTGTGTGTGTGTGTGTAGATGTTACCGGACGCCACCTGCTCGTAGTTACACCACGGGCGACAAGTCACCTTTGGGTGAGATTTGTGTTATCGTCCGTGGGTAAAGGGAACTTGTCATCTCCAAGGAATCCTTACTTTCCCAGATACTGGTTGTAGCGCAGCCTTCAAGCCACTGCACAGGAGTTCCGAAAAAGAGGCTCCTTGGGCGATATATATATATATATATATATATATATATATATATATATATATATATATATATATATATATATATATATATATACATACCTGGAAGAGAACTTCCGTAGTGATTCAGTCATACATAATAGGTCATAGGAAATGCTTAATGATAAGGCTTATCTTTACTGTGTACCGGTGAGCAATGAATGGACCATTTTTTTTTCCCTTCTTTTTTTTGTACTGATGGATGTGTCACCGTAGCCATCATGGCTTTTTACCCCGTCCACAGTACGGGGGAGGGAGGGAGGGAAGGAGAGCATGGCTGTGGGGGACTAATAATGGCGATTCCCTGAAATGGATTTACATTAGATTCTGTCGCAGGGCATTAGCTTAAAGGGTATGTGGGGGACGGTGGACGGTTAGTTGGCCAGGGTTAAAGAGGATGGTGGGAGGTGTGTCGCCTGAGGCGGGTCCCGGACTGTCCTCCACGTTCGCTCGTCTGTCCCTTCTGCTTACACACACACACACACACACACACACACACACACACACACACACACACACACACACACAGTCTTCCTCCCTCTCGTCTCTCTCGCTCAACTTTTTTTTAACAGCTAAAGAAAGATACTTGTACTCATAGGAATTTCAAGCCAACCATGAGATACGCTCACAATTTTTTTTCCTCATTTTTTTTTCCAGCCACCAAATTTCTCATTAGTTTTTTTTTTTTTCTTTGCCAGTCATAAGATATGCTTTGCCTGAATTTTTTTTTTTTACGTCCACGAAATACCCTCACTTTTCATCTTATTCCAACCACTGGATATGATTGCCAAGTCTTTTTTTCCCTTCCAGCTACGAGTATACTCGCCCCCCCCCCCTTTTTTTTGCCATCTTCGAGATATACTCGCTATTTTTTTTTCTCCCCAGCCATGGGATATTATCCTCCAAAATAAGGATGCGGAGCTGTCAAGTGTGGATCAGAGGTCGTGTGTGGGTAATCGTTGCGTAATAAGGTTTTGCCAACTAACCAGTCTGTCCAGTATTGATGTTAATCCTGCACTGCGATAACTATTTTTGCCTGGATGTTTATAGGTAAATTCCTGAGTCTGCTGAATGCGATTATTCCTGTATGCAAATGTGTGTGTGTGTGTGTGTGTGTGTGTGTGTGTGTGTGTGTGTGTGTGTGTGTGTAATTAGCTATTTCTGATCATGTCCCCTGGTTGTTTTTTCTTTACGTCTTTCACTGTTCACCTCATCAGTTTGGTTTTAAGAATTTAAAGGGTTTTGATCAGGCCAAATTTAAGGCCTCGATCCTTTCCTCTGTTTCTCAGCTGTCTTAATTCGGGTACTACTTTTGATGTCCTCCTTTGGACCTTCTCTATTAGCTCTTAGTGTTTCTTTGCCATGATCAGAGTTGAGAATCATCTCGTAGTTTTGGCGTCTGAGAAGCTTTGCCGATTATATCCTCGTCCTTATGCTGGAATGCTGGTCTGATATTTGCCAGAGAAGGGAAACACATGAGCAAGAAGTACCTAGTTGGTTTTCCTCGAGTGTAGTGGGTGTGTTACGTACCACGAAGCGGTGTGTGGCGCGTGTATTGTAGCAGTTTTGAGGGTGGGGACGGTGGGGTCGGGAAGGGAAGAGAGGGAGGGACATAGTGTGTTACGTAAGTAATGCCTGGTCATCGTGGTACCTCCCAGCCGCACGTCCTCCCTCCCTCCCTCCCTGCCTCTCCTCATATATCATCTGTATATGGTTGAAGCGCCTACTCCCTCCCACCCACTCCCTCTTGACTCAAAGGCTTCGCCGACTGGCTATGGATATGACGCTAAACGACACTGACTGCCTTTATTTTTTTTTTTCTTTCCCATCTTTCCTCCCGCTGGAGACGTGCGTGCATTTGGTGGCTGCCTGGGACGCTTAGGAAAGAAGGTGATGCTAGGGGACAAGACACACAGTCGTGCTGAGGTGGAACGTGTCGTTAAGATATCCATTTCATTTTTTTTTTTTTTTATCTCCATGTTACGTGATGTGAGCGGAAGTATTAAGACTTGTCACAAGGAGAATTATATCATCGCATCCCCACACCCACCCACCCGCGCGCGCGCGCGCACACACACACACACACACACACACACACACACACACACACACACACACACACACACACAGACTCTCTCTCTCTCTCTCTCTCTCTCTCTCTCTCTCTCTCTCTCTCTCTCTCTCTCTCTCTCTCTCTCTCTCTCTCTCTCATGATAGCTAGACTCTTTTACCTTTTCGTCTTCAGTCCATCGAGATGAGGTGGACCGACCCTACCACAGCAACGAACGATCTTCAAGAAATACCTCATTGTCGTGGCGTGAGGACGTGTCGGTTTGTGTGTACCACATATTCCAGTACTGTTGGAAGGGATCAGAAGGCAGTCCGAGTTGGCTAGAGAGAGACACACACACCTCCGCACCGTCATGTTTGGCTGAGGTAGTCTGGGGGCGCCCCAGGACTCATAAGTAATTGTGTACAGTTCTGGAGAATTATCCATTACAAGTGCTTCTTGTTAGTGACGTGGTTCGTTGTCAGTGCCGTGCTCAGAATACTCGGTTTATTGTAGTTCCTAATAGCTATTCCTTAGACGCAGTAGAAGGAAGGGATAGCCTGTGGCAGGTGGTTTACGTGTACATCTCAATATGTTGTATGCTGAGGTTCTCGGTAGTTCACGGTTTATGTGCGCCGAAGCGGCTCTTGCCTGCTGTGTTGAGAGCCAGAGTAGAGTGGACCCCATATCTGTCGTCATTCGCGGTACCTCATCGACGTTGCTCTGTTTATCACCCTTTCTCTCTCTCTCTCTCTCTCTCTCTCTCTCTCTCTCTCTCTCTCTCTCTCTCTCTCTCTCTCGTGCCTTTTCGTCCATCGTGGTTCTTAGTCCTTATAAGCTTTTCTCTCTCTTTTTTTTTTTATCATGTGCCCTTTCGCCCGTTCGTGACTCCTGCCTCCCTCGAGTCTCTTGGTCCGTCGTGGTATATGGTCCGTTGAACCTCTTGGTCTTCTCTTTCCCTCCGCCCCCCTCCCCCCCACCCCACCCACCCATGTGAGTGTACGGCCCCCCATCCGTCGCATCCCATAGTCCGCCTCTGTGAGTTGCGATGCGTTTTAAGCCCACAGGCAACTCCGTATTAGCTGGGGGGGGAGACACTCGTAGTCTTAGGACCAGGCAAGGAACTCCCCTCTGGTGCTATGACAGAAGTCTTGGGGGCTGGCGCGATTGTGGAGGGAGGGGGCGGGCTGGTGGTGGTGGTGGTGCCTTAACCAAGCTACATGGCAACATAAGGCGGCTTGACCTTGAACAAGCGTGCAGGTCATTACAAGCGTCGGTGGGCCATTCCAGCTGATGAATGACGCCTCGCCTTCTCTGGGATATGATCCCACGCGAGAGTTATCTCTCGAGATAATGAACACGCCAGTTGAGAGACCTGCCCGTCGTGTCTTGCCGCTATTACCCGCTCCTCCTCCGTATTTATATCGGTGACTATAAAGATCCACTTGTTCTTTGGCAAACAATGCGGGAATGTGTTGGTGGTGGGGTGGGGCCGGGTGGGGCGTTGGAGAATAGCGGGGGAGCATCGTGCTTTGAGATCGTGTATGTATACGGTGGGAGGGGGGGAGGAAGACGTAGGTAGTAGCTGCTCCCCGGGGCGCTTGGTAACACTGCCAACCGCCGCCCTCCCACCCCTCAACCCACGACACTTCCCCCGTCCCCCGTCTGGCAGACGGCCGGACGCCAGGGTTTGTCTCCCCTCCCCACTCCCCATCTCTAACCTCCCCCTCCTCCCTGCCTACCACCTCTCTCTCTCTCTCTCTCTCTCTCTCTCTCTCTCTCTCTCTCTCTCTCTCTCTCTCTCTCTCTCTCTCTCTCTCTCTCTCTCTCTCCTCCCCAGCCTCACCCACACTCACGTCAGGTCCTCATCTGCTTGCAGCGCTTCTTGCAGAGGATCATGAGCTCTCGCTCCCTCCCCCGCGATACTGACGAGAGAGACTTGTTCACTTTAGTGTGTGTTTCTGTATATCAGTGATCTCATGTTACTCACCCAAACTGAAGAGACAGATAATGTGAATGTGTGTGTGTGTGTGTGTGTGTGTGTGTGTGTGTGTGTGTGTGTGGTTACTGTTTGTCTATTACGGGGAGATAGTTTTACTCTCGTGTTGCCCAGTCTGTTATCCTTGTATATATGTGCCGTGTCTGTATTCCTAAGTGCACACACACACACACACACACACACACACACACACACACACACACACACACACACACACACACACACACACATTCTCCTACCTAAGCTGCGTAATCATCTGTTTGTTATTACCCATTTCTGCTGTACAGGGAGCGGGTTTCACGCTCGTGGACGCTGTCATTCAGGAGCAGACGTAGAGAGTAGGTCAGTAAGGTGTTGTGTGCATGGACGTGTGTGGTTAATTTCGTGCCTGCGTTCGGGGCGAAGATCTTGGCAGCCCCCTCTGGAGTGTGGACGGTGAGGCTGCCGTTGGTGTGAGGGTAAATATAGAGCATTCATATTTATTTCACGTCTTACTCTCGGGCTGGCGAAATCTTCTTTGTGCTGATTGTATTTCTTGTCCTTCCTTTTAGGAAGAGTCGTAGTCAGTCGTCGTGTCGATGAATTTATTCATTCCTTTATTTATTTATTGTTTATTGACATTTCCTTGGTTGGTTACTCCATGTGTGGACGGGACTATCGTGGCTGGATTACTCCCACGGTGATGCCTGTTGTCTCAGGGAAAGGTGCCTAGCGGGCCCTGTGTGTGTGTGTGTACTACATCTTCCCTTCCCCTGAAACTCCCTCCGCGTTCATGTCTGTTCGGAATCAGCGGCAAAGCTGTCCTCCGCGAGGTCAGTCTTGCTTTCATAAAAAAGAATGTTTGCTAACTTGACTCCCTCTCACTTTTTTTTTTTTGAGTAACCAAAAACATCTCCAACAGTTAGCGGTATTACGGGGTTGACGTGCTCTCAGTGGGCTGAATCAGGGTGTATGAAACGGTCAGTGTAAACCGTGGAATAGTCTGTTGGGCTTGGCTGTGTAAGGTTGGATCCGGTTTTCAGAACATTATGCGGGGCAGCTAGAATGGACGAATGCAAATCAGGTCAATTTTTCTTTTGCTTGCCAGTTCTGTGTCGCTGAGACGGAAAAAGAAATACGTCGAAATGTCACCTACGGTAAAGTTAGATCGTCGTCAGTAAAAGGAAAGAAGTACAACAGTCCTTGTGAGGTCCGTCTCGCTTCAGAGGAGACCCGTCATTCCCTTCCTTCTGCGTGGAGAGCATCCTCGAGGCTGCAGGAGCCCCAGAGGAGTCCTGGGGTTTGTGTGTTACATATATGTATGTATCCCATTCGTTTATTATTTTGTGTTGTGGTGGACGAGGCGATAATGTAATGCAGCGCTGGACGGCCCTCTGCTCTCTGTGGGAAGGGTCTGGGTAAGTGGACACCCTTTGCTGCAGGAGGCTTCACAATAGGGGTGGAGGGATTTAAACCCCGTTCAAGTTCCGAGTGCAGCTTGTTTCACGTGGCGGGAGGATGCGGGCGAAACATTTACCTCGTTAAAGACGTTGACTTTTAAACACGTGCGTTGATGTTCGTCTCTGCTCCCTTGCACATGTCCCTGCCTGCATTCGATGTATATATAATGTGTTCAGATGTTCCGTAAGGTAGTAAAGTATAGGCACAATTATATGAGCCGTTCAGGTTCGAGTCCTCATAGGTTCGAATCTTGGTTGTGGCAGCCGGTCCACAGTCAGCCAAGCCGTTCATCCTCCCTTAGCGGCTGGTCGATAAAATGGGTACCTGGCTTGTGTTAGGGTGTAGATATACTGTATAGAAACCGTTGACGAGACGGCCTTGGATTAGGGCGTTCAGTTACCCGTGCCATCTCAGCTAACACCGAAGAAAACAAGAAGCAGCACTTCATGACAGAGCTGTCCGGGGGGAGAGTGGTGGGTGCTTGGGGCCTGATATGATCGGTCGTAAAGCCGCTTGAAGAGAATAGAGGATGGCACTCAGCGACGGCCGAGATTTATTCTTAGAGCAATAGCCACTGGTTGTGAGGGGTGTGCGAGTGGAGGGAATTACGGAGAGGTGGTAGCAAGAAACAGAGAGGGAGAGGAAGAGATGCTCTAAGGCCGTGGGTTCAGAGAGAAATAGAGAGATGTGTGTGTGTGTGTGTGTGTGTGTAAGTGGATGATGGAGTGCTGCTGCTGCTGCTGCCTGCCTTGCCTTCCCCCTTGGTAATGATGTGGCGGCTGTGAGAGGAGAGCCAGGGGTCAGGCGGCCTCCCGGACGTGCCAGGGCATATTCTTGCCCCGGCGTTGGCTCCGCCCATCAGGTCAGGGGGACGAGACTGGTGTGGGGGGGATGAAAGGAGGGCTGAGGAGGGTGATCACTCCTCCACCAACTGTCGTGCTTGCACCGGACTTAATCTCATGATGATTATCATGAAGGAAGAACTCGGGAGACGCGTGATCTTTTATTGTGTTCCATAGAACACCCAGGTTTTGTTGGCGTTCAAGGATGTTCTCTCAGGATCTGGAGAACAGTTGGGCCATTGTGTGTGGGTTAGGGCGTGCCAGCCACCCACCGAAGCGGGGCATGGTGCCCGTCTCCCTGCAGGCGTGCCCGATGAAAACACACCATTTGACGCCACAAACTCAGTCCGGCGTAGTACGCAGTCATGCGTTATGCAACAGAAATCTCCACTGACACTGGTATCGAAACCATTAATAGTTATGATGATAAATTTGATGATAATGAATGCGTTAACATTCATATCCCTTGCGGACTCCGGAGAAAAGTCCATACGAAATTCGTGATGTTTGCTCGAGAGCATGTGTGTGTGTGTGTGTGTGTGTGTGTGTGTGTGTGTGTGTGTGTGTGTGCGTGTGTGTGTTCCACAGACGCTGGTTGTCATGAACGGTTGTGTACACACCAGGGGCGTCTTGGTCGTACGGTACAGCAGCATGTGGAGGCTCTTGGTGACGCTGTTTGCACAGTCCCTTATACACCATCCTAGTGAAAACCTTGTACATATTACCCTAGTTAGCTCTTAGCACCGTATTATGGTCCTGCCTAGTTAGACTTTCATACCGTATTCTTGGTCCTGCCGAGTTAGTCCTTGACACCGTATTGTGGGTCCTGCGTAGTTAGCCCTTGACACCGTCCGTATTCTGGGTCTTGCCTCTCTCTACCCTGCATCTCGTCTTTGCTTTGCCCCAACTTAAACCCTCACAGCATCCTTGTGCTCCGAATGTTCACAAAGTCTCTGTCCTTTTTTTCTTTTTTAAGTTTTTTCTCTTCTTCGTATCTCCATGATCTACGTTTGTCACTGAGTTTGCTCCTGTTAACCCAGTAACCAGATCTCGCTGGCCTCATGTCTCCTGTCGGTACGTCTCCGTGTCATTCTTGTGTTACTCACCCGTTCCATTGTGGGAGGAACATCAAGAGTGCGGTGGACTGTTCCACCTGGCAGGCATGTTGTGCCGCCACGTACGTAGCTAACGACTCGTGGTCTCTCCCGCCATAAGGCTTGCTAACAGCCCCAACCTCTTAGCCTCCCTCACCCGCTCAGCAGTGTGGAGCCTCCGCCGTCCGCTTCTCCATCCTTTCCTATCAGGTTTCATTGCGATATGTCTTGCGGTTTTTGTGGGGTACACACTCCCTGCAGGGATTGATAGACGGTCGGTTGGTTGGCTTGGGGTTCTGGCCCCATCAGCTGCCAGGATCATTAAAGGCCGTCATCGTCCAACTACATCCACCAACCGAAAGAAAATCTTTTCAAGCACCTCCTTCAGGTGGTAAGGATGATTCTTAGACGGCACACACACACGCTGCACATGGGCCATGGTGGACAGAAGTGAGCAAGGGATATGAAACGCAAGTGTGACAGAACTGTCTAGGGCAACGGCAGGGACGTCCCTGCTGAAGATGTTTAAAGTTAATAAGTTGGACTAACCACACTACCCCGGCGGCGACTGTCGGCAACGTGTGGCGGTCAGCCGCCTCCCTCCTTCCCTCCTTCCTCCTCACTTCGTTCCCATTGGGTTTACTTCTTGGAAACACTAATCCCCACTGAGGATATATACACCAGCATCAATGTGTGTGTGTGTGTGTGTGTGTGTGTGTGTGTGTGTGTGTGTGTGTGTGTGTGTGTGTGTGTGTGTGTGTCACTTTTTTCCATACTGGTATCGCAAAAGTCTTGCCCAGACATTGCGTGTGTTAAGCAGGCGGAAATTGGTACGGGTGTCCTTCGGCTGTCGTGGAGGCATACGCTTTAAGCGTCTCTCCTGGCTAGGTTCAAGTTCCTCTTTAGGGTGATGCGGACCGTTGAATTCCCCTGGCAAATGGCGGGGTGGGGTTAAAGGCTTTATGCCACGGACTTTGTGCCTGGGTGATAATTGTGCAACTGTTATACCCAAGTAAGCGTGCGCGCGCGCACACACACACACACACACACACACACACACACACACACACACACACACACACACACACACACACGGGGACACAGACCTACAAACTTAGCAAGTAGTAAGCTTAGTTCCGTGAGCCGTACGAAGCTACGGTGTGAGGTCTGCCACATGGGCGGGATGTGATGGTTCCAGTAAAGGCATGATTTTTCAAATGAAAGTCGATCAGCGGAAAGACTAATTTCAGGAGTTGGTGTGGTGAAGCCAAAGCTACAGGATGTGACATCTGAGTTGGCTAGATGTAAAGTGGATGTTCGTTGATGTTTCGTTACCTACCATGCATCTGCAGGACATGAGAGAGGTGCAACAGGCTCTGCAGGGATGATGTTGAGGATTGATTGTGAGGGAGTGGGGCGCAGAGTGAAAGGCCACTGTGGATGGATGATGCAAGAAAAGTGTGGAGAAGAGAGTGATAGGTAGGTGCCGGGGAAAGCGACTATTTTAGAAGGTTATTACTCAATGCTGCATCAGCGTATTCTAAGTATTATTGATTACATTGTAGCCAGTAAAATTACATGGATGTACGCGTGATGTAGCGGTAACAGAGAAGACAAAACACAGAATTTGATTGATACGTTTCTTTAAGAAACCGTGTGAATGGTGTGTGTGTGTGTGTGTGTGTGTGTGTGTGTGTGTGTGTGTGTGTGTGTGTGTGTGTGTGCGATGGGGTAGTGATGTTAGGCTGGTCCTTGTTAGATCATGCTGTATCCCTGTCAAAAAGATTTGCTGTTGACAGGCAAGGGGGTTAGGATGGAAGAGCAAGGAGGGGTAGAGTTCCGAAACTTAAGTGGTCAAGATGACTGGGTTTGAGATGCCACAAAATCTCGGGATGGAATGTTACCAAATCTGCGTGAAGGGATGTGGGGTTGTAGAGGCTGCCAGGGATGTCGAGGTTGCAAGGATTTGCTGTGTGGAAGCGAGGAAGTTCAGAAATAGCGATGTCGGAAGTTCCCTAATGAGACGAGAATCTCCAAGGTGATAATCGACTGTGGCTATATTAAATAGGAGCCACCGTGTCTGCTGTTTGCACATGATGCCGTTCGGTGGTCAGCTGAGTGAGATAAGTCGAGCGGAATGTTTGGCGAGGTGCTCTAGTAAAGTATGTAGAATGGGGTGTGTTGTAAATAATGCCAGAAGTTTGTTTTCTCGCAAAAATGGGGACAGACCGTGTGGATGTAATGTTTTTTGAATGATGAACGAGTCAGAAGATGTGAGTGGGGTTCGATACTTGAGGAACAGAAGGTCCGAAAGGATAACAACGTAGAAATAGCATGGGTAATGCAAGGAGGAGCCGGGTGTTCCCCCCCGAGAGCTTGTATAAGGTTTGGAAGGAGGCATGTGTGTGTGAGAAACCCGCTAAGTGGTGGATTGTTTGTCGTTGCTGGTGTGTAAGGATGTGAAACTCTGGTGTAAAGTGATAGTGGCACTCGAGGTGGATAACCTTTGCTGTGCAGGGAAAGCAATATGACGTGGGAAGATGCAAGTAAAGAATGAGATTACGAAGATTGTATGGGTCACAAGGAGGTCATTTGAAAGGGACATGGAGGAAAGTCGCTTTTTGAGGAGTGATATGACCACACAGAACACAGGACAGAAGAGACGTCTGTGTGGATGTCCTGCTGCTAATGGGGTAAAAGTTGTAATTTAGATTCATCGTGAAATCTGTTGTCATTTGTTTATATATATATATATATATATATATATATATATATATATATATATATATATATATATATATATATATATATATATATGCCGAAACACCACTAAGAAAAAGAAACTCGAGAATTCTGAGCGCTTTCGTGTATTACCATATCTTCAGTATGTGGTAATACACGAAAGCGCCCAGGATCCTCGTGTTTCCCTCTCCTGGTGGTGTTCCTACATCTAAGAAGTCATGTGTTTGTCGTGATTACCTGCCATCCACTGCCCACTCAGCTCTGCTAACCCTGGCCATCACCACCTGTTGCCACCCACTGTCCACGCCAGCCACGACCGCAACACTCACCAGAGAGAGAGAGAGAGCAGGTGTTACCTCCCACTGTCCTCACCGTCCACGGCCACGATACTCGCCAGGCAGACCAGGTTTTACCTCACCTCATGCAGGACAGAGCGATACAAGTGGTCACCCATTCCATATGTGACATCACCTCGTGACGATAAACTGTAACTGCTCGCGTTACATTATGGAAGTGACTGAATGCCCTCTAGTGCTCTAAGTTTAAAAGCACGATAAACTCCTTTATCCTATTATCACTAAATTCCTTTAGTTTGAAGGTATATTAGCTACAGGCAGTATTTCAGTGGGAGAGAACATTCCTCACGACATTAGACATGGAAGATGGCTGAAGTATATGATCACAGTTATCTGTGTGCAGCGAGTGAGTAGTGTTTGTTCTGTGTTTATGGGTGGGTGTGTGGGGCCGGGCTGCAGGCCACCAACATATTTTCCTCCTCCTCCTCCTCCTCCTCCTCCTCCTCCTCCTCTTCCCCCCTCACAACTGCACTCCACTGTGGCATCAGCCACCATTCCAAACCTGTTGTGTGTATATATATATATATATATATATATATATATATATATATATATATATATATATATATATATATATATATATATATATATGTGTGTGTGTGTGTGTGTGTGTGTGTGTGTGTGTGTGTGTGTGTGTGTGTGTGTGTGTGTAGGTGCTGCCCCCTACATGTTCTGATGTTTGATAACGTTACGATCCCCAGATGGCATTGTTCTCTCTGGCCACCAGGCCCGTCCCTCTCCCTGTATGTCTTCCTGGTACAGGAAGAAAAAAGGAAAAAAAAAAACGGTTTACGAAGCTGCTGACATGCCGGCCAGGTGGAATATTATTACCGTTATCACAGTTGATACACACACACACACACACACACACCTGTGAAAAAATATAACCTAATTGTGGACTCATAGGAAATGTATATATATATATATATATATATATATATATATATATATATATATATATATATATATATATATATATATATATATATATATATATATATTGCTAATGAAATAACCGCTGAAGAGTCAGCACAGAATGGCAAAGTTTGGCCCAGGTTGGTCTCCAGTGCCGCTCAAGTTGAACCTCCCACTTCGGAGTTGTGTCATCTCGCGCGCCGTGTTCAGGCGAGGTGTGGGGTGTGACAGGCAGCCTCCCTGGCGAGAAGGGTCACTTTAGTCCGAGCCAGTCACGTGACTTGGTGACCGCTCCTGCGCCTCCACTGTATATTTAAACGCGTCAACCCTGCCCGCCCCGGGCCCAGGTTACGGGCACGCTACTAACGTTAAGGATGACGGCCGTGTTTCTGAACCGCACATGATGGTGGCTTTAGACTTGTGGACGAGAGCCGAGTTTGTATTAATGTGTGTGTGTGTCGGGTACGGTTTCTGAGAGCCATATGGAAGCACTACATGTGTCGTTCAGTTTACCATGACAGTGTGTGTGTGTGTGTGTGTGTGTGTGTGTGTGTGTGTGTGTGTGTGAGGTATTTTTTTTAAGGGAGTGTGCCTTAGTATAATTCTCTCGACCTGTGAAGCAAGAGCGACCCACTGGGCGTGATGCTGTGACCTCTGACCCTGCACTTACGGGGTTAGAAAGCCAGGCCATGATATCCTCGTGGTCGTACCGTCGTGTTCTTGGGACGTACCCCGTCGTGCATGAGGTGGTAAATGTAGTGTGTGTGTGTGTGTGTGTGTGTGTGTGTGTGTGTGTGTGATTGTGCAAGTTTTTACGGGAGTGTCCCTGTGAGTGTATCTCGTCGACTTGATCCTGGTGGTGTGGTGGAGTGTGGGTGGATGAGTGATGGCAGAGCCTGCCGGAGGTCATATATATTGTCCTCCTGGTGACAGGTCACACAGACCTCCGCCTCCTCCCTCTCCTTTTCTTCCCCTCACCGTTACACTCACTCAACACCCTACATCCACCACGGTGGGTGAGGCGGTATGTGCTCGGGTGTACGTTAGTAGTGCGAGAAACAAGTACTAGTGTGTGTGTGTGTGTGTGTGTGTGTGTGAGGCGGTGGGGCCTGCCGTGGTGCGGGGCCGCCTTAGCAACAACCTACAAAACGGGCAACCAGCCACTCCTGCTTTGTTGCCACGAGTGCCGCAGTGTCGGCTGCCACGGCATCGGCCGGACCGTCAACCACCTCCTTCGCCTACCCTTCACCCACGGCGGTCGAGATGACATCCGTCGGGTTGACGCCTGCGAGATCTCGTATGCGTTCAGAGACGATTGTGTGGCGTGGATGTACAAAGAGTTGGCAGCGAGGGTTCACAGCTGTACCTTCAGAATGAGTCAGGCGCCGGGCGAGACTGCGCGGCGCCCCGCCCACCGCCACGCTGGCCGCCCTCTCCGACACCGCGTTCTCGTCCGTAACTGTGGCCGTAATAGAGGGCATTGTAACGCCGACTGGCCCAGAGATTACCGGGTTGTCTCGTATGGCCGGGGTGCGGTAGGGCGAGTGTTGTGGCTCCCTGTTGCTGACAACGTGATGAACATGTGCTTGGCCTGACCCAGCGTGATGCAACCCCTGCCCCGCCGCCATCTCCAGTCCCTGCCCCGCCACTCCACCACTACCAACCCTTGCCCCACTACTACCAACCCCTGCCTCACTTCTGCCAACCCCTGCACCACCACTACCAACCCCTGCCCCAACTACTACCAACCCCTGCCCCAACTATTACCAACCCCTGCCCCGCTGCTACCATCCCCTGCCCCACTACTGCCAACCTCTGCACCACCGCTACCAACCCCTGCCCCACCATGACCAACCACTGCCCCACTAAAACCAACCCCTGCCCTACTGCTACCAACCCTTGCCCCACCACTACCAGCCCTTGCCCCACTTCTTTCAACCCCTTCCCCACTGCTACCAACCCCTGCCCCACTACTGCCAACCCCTGCAGGTTACACATTATTCTGGAGCCCCTGTGCCAGCCCGCCTACCGTCCTGCCCCGGATGTAGTATGTTAATATACTACCTCGTGCCTGCATGACCCGCCCACCCTGCTCTTATATTTAACCACGCCCACCACATATGCTCACCCTCTGCCCACCGCCTGTATACCCACCTGCTCCCACGCCAACACACACACACACACACACACACACACACACACACACACTGCTACTTTGCATTTACTCTCACGTCTTCTTACCCATCACTGCCACCCCATATGCTCTCCCTCTTCCCTCCTTCTTGGTTCCCTCACTCCTCCCTCCTCCCCATACCCTCCTCCACTTCACCCACCCTTCGGCACGGCAGGAATATTCTTGCGTCTGAATGACGACACATGCACAGCCTAATTACCCGGAGTCCAGTTTCTCTTGAATTCCTTCACATATTCGGCTCGGAATGCACGATAAGGCTGGTGAATCAGCACAGACGTATGAAAGATGTGGTGGATTGTATCCACGGCCCGCCCGCGAGTAGCCTTAAGACAGTCGTAATGGAAGAGAAAAAAAAAAAAACACGAACAAAATCCTTTGGTCTTTTAGTTACAAGTGAACTCAGACAGATTTACCATTAAACTACCATGGAAGAAGAAACACACACACACACACACACACACACACACACACACACACACACACACACACACACACACACACACACACTTATCCTCACTTGGCCCACTTCTCTGTTCCTTCTTTTGGAAAATTCAAAAACGGGAGGGGAGGATTTCATGCCTCCCGCTCCCTCCCCTTTTAGTGTGCGGTACCACCAGGATCAGTAGACACCTTTGGCCAAACGTGCTCTTGGGGGTTTGTTCCTCCAGTTGTTAAATGAATAGACTAAAAGTAAACTTTGCCAGCGAAAACTACTCCCGCATCCTGCCACATTATGCAGTACGTGACTGTTGTATAATGATCGAGTTCAGGGATGATTTCTGCCGCACACAGTACACTGTTTGGCTCTCCACACACCCTTCCCTGTTCCCCCCCCCCCCCCCCCCCCCCCCCACGCGCCCTTCCCCTTTGTCTCCCGAACACACTCTACGCTGTGTGTCTTCCTTTCCTTCTCCATTCCACCCCCCAAACGCACTCTACCCAGTGTTGCCACCCACTCCCTCCCGCCCCTCGTTCCACCCGCTTGTCCCACCCAGGTCCTCCAGCCACGCCCTCCCGCCCTAGGTCCCCTTGCACCGCCCTGATTCATCGCGCCAGTGTGACTCACATTTATAATGACACGTTATCATCTCAGCTGTAAGCATTGGCTTATCCTCCTACCCGCCCTCCTCCCAATCACGACGATACGACCCTTGAGCACAACGGTAACGACCGTTAAGTAACGAATGTACGTACGGTCCTTAAGTAACGTCGACGGTACGATCCTTGATTAGCGACGGTAATGATCTTGAATACGACGATACGACCGTTGAGTACGACGTTACGACCCTTTGGCTCTGGTGGTCTGAAGTTGTACCAGTCTGGCTGGCCCTTGAGGTTCAGGCCAGAGGTCACCATCCCTCCATCAACCATCGTACCGTCTCAACCAAGTGTCGCACCGTTGTGCTCAGCTGGCATCGTACCTTCTCAGTCTAACGTTTGCTCTTCCGGTTACAAGTGTAAGCATCTCCCTCCGCTGATGCCAGTCTGTGTGTTCATATATGAATACTCACGACCTTTAAACTGATTCCTCAGTTCCTGCAAATTCATCATCTGTAGCTCTGCATGTTTCACCGGAATCTTACTTTCTGGTGATGCATGTTTTATCCCCTGCTCTAGCATTCCGTTTGTGGATCTCGCCACAGCTGCCTGGTCCCCTGATGGCCCTCCCTTATCTAAGTCCGTTTCTGGCTCGTATGACACTGTAAAGGAGAGAGATGTGGAAGAACGCCAGTGTGTGCTGGTGCATAGGTTTAATATTGGCTTCCCGCAAATGGTCTGCACTGCGCTAATTACCCTAATTTCTTTTTCCGTCCCGATTGCGCGCGCGCTTTTGTGTGTGTGTGTGTGTGTGTGTGTGTGAAGGATCATCATACCCACAGTGTACGCCCTGACGTGTATACTGGAAGCCACAAGGAAAGTGTAGCACGAAATCCGAGCGTTTTCGTGATAAGGTGCGACTTATCACGAAAGCGCTCGGATCTCTGTATTTCACCTTCCTTTGTGGCGGCCTACCTGCATAGTCCCCGATCACGTGTTCTGCCGTGATTTATCAGCACCGTGACGTGTGTAGTACGCTGGAGGCTCACTCCTTTATTGTCTGTCTTTTCTTTTTTTTTAACCGTAGAATGAATGGAGACGTCGGTCTCGCTTGACGAATCATCTTTTAACGTGCCAAGAAATGGGAAAGTTAGAGGGATTCTTACATCTGGATGTCCACGGTACTCCTAGACACACTTGAGCATGGGTTGAAAATGTGTGTGTGTATGTGCGATTGTGTATGATTTCAGAGGGTTTACGTATGTACATATTTGATCCAGGACCCCAAGGAAATAGTGATGATACGTACACATATATATATATATATATACGTACATCATACATATGTACGTAGTCAGACAGTGTCGTCTTGACGAGGTTTACCTATGAATTTGCTGTCATGATTGTAGCTAGCAGATAGAGGGGACCCTGTCCACTGTACGGTCGCGGTGCCTACATGACCGTACTACCAGCTGCAGCTGGCTGCTCCATTCTACCTTAAATCACGTAGATTTAAGTAAGTGGGTTAACTGTTTTGTTTGATGTTGTAACCACATACTTGCAGGATTAATGTGCGGGCCTTGTTGGACTCGACCTGCCTGCCTCTCTTTTCTGGGACTTGTTTTGTGAGTGAGACGATAGTCATCCGACAGACTGGGCTGTTTAGGTCAGCTCTCCATGACGGCGTTACGCCATACTCCCGAGTTGTTTGTGAGAGTGTTTCTCGTGGTCGCAGAGTTAGCCATAACGGCCAAGGCAACCCCCACCGAGTGGTAGGAGATTTCTACGTTGCTGTGAGTGGCGGAGAGAGTCTCTCTCCTCTCCAGTTCCCTTGCGAGATGGTGAGTCTGGCCGTACTTATTTCCCGCGTCTGCGCATGGACGGCCAAGAGGCAGGCAGGTACATATGTATAGGGAAGGTGGTGGAGGGGAATTAGGAAAATGGCCACAGACCTAACTTAGTCTGTTCGCCTTGTCAAAAGCGTACAGCTACGAGACGCATGTCTTTACAGGGGTACTTTTCCACGTTATGAGGCATACATACTTTCACACTCAAGATATCGCACTTTAGATGCGAATATACACTCTGGGATGTCCTCCGCATATCTATACGTGTAAAAAGGCACTACAGACCGAGGCACTGACGATAATATGACACGGTATATGTATACACACTCAGGGAATTAGTAGAGAGACAGGTACATGAAAGGCACACATGAAGATATACCGTGCACGTACGCTATTAGGGAAAGTACAGACGTAGTTATGCATGCAAGGGCGCACTGTACACACACACACACACACACACACACACACACACACACACACACACACACACACACAGAAAAGCTAGTCATGACGTACATATAAGGATATGCTAGAGAGGTGCGTTAGTTTGTAACGCTTCACTAAGCATGTAACTCTATCAAATATGTACATGAGGCGTACATTTGACCGTAGTCATAATGGTCATGATAATAACAATGAAAATTATTCTGATAATTATAATAGAGATTTCGGTGCACTATACATGACAGCTAGTGAGTGGATGTGTGAAGATGGGGCTGTTCTTCGTCTTATCCTGGCGCTACCACGCTAACGCGGGAAGCGACAAACAAGTATTGAAAAGACGGTTGAGAGGGAAGGAGGGAGGGGTGAAAAAGTCTGTTACACGACCAGTATTAGTAAGATGAGTGGCAGTCTACTGATTGTGGATGATGTTCAAAGCGTTCGCGATTTTCTTGCACCCTTCTGTTTGAGCTGGGATGGATCCATTGATCTTAATCTAGACCTGCAACCAGGGCACGAACGATCTGTGGTGACAGGAGGTGACGGTGACGAGGAGAGCGTTGAAGCGTCTTCCCCGAAAAGTCGGATGAAGATGATCTCTGAATGCCTTTCTGTGTGCCTTTCTTGTAGCCCCTCGGGTGTGCGGTGGAGAGGGAGGGGGAGCAGGCGGAGGAGGTGAGTTTGGGGAAGGACGAAAGATTCGTAAATGTTCATAACGAAGGGGGTTCATGTGTCTTCAGTTTACGAAGAACTTTAGGTCGACACCTTCAGTTAGTTGAGGCATTAGACGCATGTGTATACCTACGGAGTGAGTGCAGACTTGGGTCCCTTTGCAAGGCTACGCGACAGCTCTGCTTAACAAGGGCCCGACCCGCTCACTCTAGGCATCCTGCGCCCTCCTTCCTGCCTGCCGCTCTGACGGAGCTACAGTGTCACGCTGTATACACACACTGTCAAGATACACATACACTTTTACATTATTTGCACACTGTCACGTTTCATACACACTGTGACGTCGTGTGACATGTACACTTTCACGTTACATACATACACCCATGTTACATATACACTCGTTTCATTCACGCCTTCACGTTACATACACTCTCATGTTTGGTGCACACTTTCATGTTACACACACAGTCCCACGTTACTTGCACACTCTTATGTTACATACATACTCCCACGTTACATACAAACCCTCACGTCACAAACACCCCTTCACGTTACATACACACTCCCACGTTATACATACACACACCGTCACGTCACATACACACTTTACACGGAGCCTTAACGTACGATATATTGATGTAGCGATTTTACGTCAATAATCAACATTTATCGCTGAAGGTTAATTTTGGAGATGTGGTAGAGAACGGTTTTGCCTGTTGTACTACTAGTGGCAGGGGTGGTTGTAGAGGACACCGCTGGGTCAGTGGAAGTCACGAAGCATCTCACCTGACCCCCACCACACCACACCACACCGGGCCACCGTAGAGGACACACGTAGCAGTGGCTCTGGTCTTAGTGTCTGAGGTGTAGAGCAGACCCAGTCGTCTTGAGTGAGAACTCTCCGGTACATCTCTTCAACTCTTGGATTTCCGGGGATGTGTGACCACGGTTGCCGTGGTGACGCAGCGGACCGTGGTCGTGCCGTTCCACGCTGACGTCTGGGCTTGCGAGTTGCTCCTCGTGTATCGGAGGGTATTTTACCCTCCCCAGCACTTTATCCTGTGTTGTCACCAGTTGCAACCGTTCGTCTGGCCTCTAGCGACGCCTCCGGCGCTAGATCGCCCCCCAAGTCTGTCTGTGGTTCGTCTTTCTCTCTCTCTCTCTCTCTCTCTCTCTCTCTCTCTCTCTCTCTCTCTCTCTCTCTCTCTCTCTCTCTGGGGCACTTGAGCTGCTGCCTGGCTGGCTGGCCAGGGGCCTCACGTCTTTCACCGAAAAAAAAAGGAGAAATCTCCAGGTTGACGGTAGAGCTGTGGGAGCAAGGCTAGCGATGAGGTCCACACTCAGGTATTACTGTCCAGTGGAAGCCATTAACAAGGGAGATCTCGTTTGTCACATACAAAAAAGCATTCTGCTCCCGCTGCCACATCTGCTCAGAAGTAGAACTGATGTTTAAGAGCAGCCGGAAGATGGTTCACACTTTACGATGGTAGAATTACCTGTTTATGCTATATGGGGAGGGAGGAAGTGTATGTATGTGTGTGTGTGTGTGTGTGTGTGTGTGTGTGTGTGTGTGTGTGTGTGTGTGTTTGCCCTTGGGATTTTGGAGGTTAGGGAATACTAAGAGCATATACTCAAGCTATGTTGATTTTGTGGAACCTTAGTTTATTGTGAAAACAGAGCAGAATAATCTGCATTTTTCAGATAAGTATGTATTTTGTTTGTTCTTTCCGTCTGCATGTTAACTGTGTGTGTGTGTGTGTGTGTGTGTGTGTGTGTGTGTGTATGTGTGTGTATGTGTGTGTGTGTGTGTGTATGTGTATGTGTGTGTGTGTGTGTGTGTGTGTGTGTGTGTGTGTATGTGTGTGTGTGTGTGTGTGTGTGTGTGTGTGTATGTGTGTGTGTGTGTGTGTGTGTGTATGTGTGTGTGTGTGTGTGTGTGTGTATGTGTGTGTGTGTGTGTGTGTGTGTGTGTGTGTGTGTGTGTGTGTGTGTGTGTGTGTGTGTGTATGTGTGTGTGTGTGTGTGTGTGTGTGTGTGTGTGTGTGTGTGTGTGTGTGTGTAAAATTGTTGAAACAGTAGAAATTAATTGTATTCTGTTGTGGTGGTATGGGCACGTTCCAGCCTGGCTTGTTTATTATTATGATAATGGGTTCTTAAAGTTTTTTTTAGCCTTTTTTTGGGGGGGAGGGGGCTCCTTGAACACGACGGAACGATCTTAAAGCACGACTGCACGATCCTTGAGCACGACGGTACGATCCTTGAGCACGACGGTACGATCGATGAACACGATGGGACGATCATTGAGCAGGACGGTACGTATATTCCATGAGTACAACGGTACGATCCATGAGCATGACTGTGCCATCATTGATTACGACGGCACGACCCTTAAACACGACGGTACGACCATTGAGTAGGATGGTCTGGCCTTTCACCTGACCCCTCAGGATTTGCTAGGTCACAGGTCACGCCATGGTACCCAAGAGTGTACAATTATGCTTAAAGGTCGTAATGTCTTGCCGAAGGATTGTACCGTCGTGCTCCCACATCGATCTGTCGTGTTCATTGATCGCACCGTCGTGCTGGAAGATCGTACCGTCGTGCTCGAAGATCGTACCATCGTGTTGGAAGATCGTACCATCATGCTCATTGATCGCATCGTCGTGCTGGAAGATCGTACCGTCGTGCTCATTGATCGCACCGTCGTGCTCATTGATAGTACTGTCGTGCTCATTGATCGCACCATCGCGCTGGAAGACCGTACCGTCGTGCTCATTGATCGCACCGTCGTGCTGGAAGATCGTACCGTCGTGCTCATTGATCCTACTGTCGTGCTGGAAGATCGTACCGTCGTGCTCATTGATCGCACCGTCGTGCTGGAAGATCGTACCGTCGTGCTCATTTAATCGTACCGTCGTGCTGGAAGATCGTACCATCATGCTCAATGATCTTACTGTCGTGCTGGAAGATCGTACCGTCGTGCTCATTTATCGCACCGTCGTGCTGGAAGATCGTACCGTCGTGCTGGAAGATCGTGCCGTCGTGCTCATTGATCGCACCGTCGTGCTGGAAGATCGTACCATTATGCTCAATGATCGCACCTTCGTGCTGAGGGTTCGTATCGTCGGGTTTTTAGACGACAAGGGAAAATCAAATCAACGTATGTTTCTGTGATTGATCGCGCGACGCAACTTTGTGACTCCGTAATTTCGTATGGTAAAGAACCAAATCCAGGCTTTCAGATTTTTTTTTTATTTTGAGAGAGAGAGAGAAATGAAGAAATGAATTTTACTGGCTGAAGTTTCATTTGGTTTACGTATATGTGGTCGCTCATTAATGAAAACGTTGGCATGCGTGGTGGTGACTCATGTTTTCTTTCTTTTGCAGGTGAGTATTGTGGTTGTGGCGGGAGTGAGTTGGTACAGGCGGGACGTATGTGGTAAGTTTGTGCGGTATTTTTAACTTGCGTCCTGCCACAGTAAGGTAGGTCGTTTTTCAAGCATTTGCCCTCGGTGGAGTGTTGAACATCCACTCACATTGAGGAAGGTCGCATTTAACACCGTCACGGTGGTAAGTAAGGTCGCGTTTAACACCGTCACGGTAAGTAAGGTCGTGTTTAACACCGTCACGGTGGTAAGTAAGGTCGCGTTTAACACCGTCACGGTAAGTAAGGTCGCGTTTAACACCGTCACGGTAAGTAAGGTCGCATTTAACACCGTCACGGTAAGTAAGGTCGTGTTTAACACCGTCACGGTAAGTAAGGTCGTGTTTAACACCGTCACGGTAAGTAAGGTCGTGTTTAACACCGTCACGGTAAGTAAGGTCGTGTTTAACATCGTCACGGTAAGTAAGGTCGTGTTTAACACCGTCACGGTAAGTAAGGTCGTGTTTAACACCGTCACGGTAAGTAAGGTCGCGTTTAACACCGTCACGGTAAGTAAGGTCGTGTATGATAGCATCCTGTAACGGTATGTGATGGTTATCGAAGTCACGTTCGTTAACAGACATATACACAATAGCGCGTCACGTATCCACCTAGGTACTCACGGACCGCCCTGTGCCAGAAATGGCACCCCGAGCAGGCGTAGCCCGATCTGTGCTCGTAATGGTACTCCCGAGAACAAGCACAGACACACACACACACGAGTGTAAAACTCCCTCCCGTACAGTAAAATATGCGCATCTCAGCCTGGTAAAGTGTTTATGATGGGGGATTTCAACTACAGAGAGTTAGACTGTGGTATTTCGGATTCTCATGACGGCAGGGTGTCGTGGAGGCACAAGGTTTTAAGACTTGAACAGCTTGCTACACTGTGATGAGAGGGACAGACACACGCCGTCGTTACCAGATCTTATCTTCTCAGAAAGTAGCGCGGACATGAAGAATGTGCTATATGAGACACCAGATGGGAAAAAAAAGGTGATCATTTGATGCCTGAATTGGATTATGTGGTAACTGAAACGGAATTCGGCTGGTAGACAAACGCACACACACACATACACACTCTCTCTCTCTCTCTCTCTCTCTCTCTCTCTCTCTCTCTCTCTCTCTCTCTCTCTCTCTCTCTCTCTCGACAAAGACTTCCGATAAGTCGGCCTGATAACTCCTCGGTGGCGGCAGCAGATACCCCGACCAGCAACAGCTGGAGGACCTTGCTCCCCATCCTCCCCGTCGGCTAACCCATTGACTACATCGGGGCATGGCGTCATCGCCAGAAGCCTGCCCCGCTCGGCCGTGGCTCGCGAAGGAGATGATGGCATCAGCCGCTTAGGCCTCGCCGCTGCTTCCATACGGCGGCTGCTGCTGGAAGACGCTCGTCATCCACAGCTGCACTGCTGGCGCCCGGCGGCGGTGATGGCTTTCCTTTTGTAGGTTTAGCGGAGGTGTATGGCGTGGGTGAGGAGGGGGTTCTCTCCAGGGCGGTACTGGTGTCAGCTGACCAATAAGAGCGCTGGTCGAGGACAGTAGGAAAGTTTTTATGACTGCGGT
>NC_092266.1:27100756-27120756 GCF_036320965.1 Panulirus ornatus | reverse complement strand
CCACTTGTCGCACTTGCCCCTCCTTCAAGTGAGGCCTGAGACAATTACCCATTATTCTGATGTGTCTGCCAGTCTGTTGCCCCGCCGTGGGTCTCTCGGTGTCGGCTTACTGACACACACACACATACACACACACACACACACACACACACACACACACGCACTGCAGCCAGCGCGTCACCATGACGTACGCAGAACAGGGAAGGAATAAAAAGTTGGAAACCAGATCAGAACATCTTTAGATACAGACTTTCCCTTCCGCTTGAAAGCATGCCTTCAGGCACCTCACCATGGGCCATAAGTACAGTGAAAATGCCGACTAACCAATCAACAACACTGCTCCCCCACCCTCCTCACACACACACACACACACACACACACACACACGCACACACGCACACACACTTTCTTTAGATATTAAACTGCATTCCCGTCCACTCCAGCCGCTTTGCCTCACTATATTTAAGTGAAGGCTCCCACCACTTCCTCGACTTTTATCCTAATCCATTTGCCATAACATCTCTCAGACCGCATACCTCCACGTCCCAAGCACCCCGTATCCGCCACACTGTCACGTAAAACATTCAACAGCCCTTCAAAATACCTACTCCACCTACCTCACATCTTCTTTGTCCGTCCGCTGCCACTTTGGCATATGTTCCCGTCTGGTGCACCATATTGTTCTTGTGTTCTCACACTATTCACCTCCATGCAGAATATTTTCTTATTTTGTTCTTGAAGTTTGCTCATGTCCTCTCACCCCATCTGTCATTTTGCCTTTTATTCACTGCCACTTCTTACTCTTCACCTTCTGGCTCTTTCCTTTTATGTCTCCCAGTCACTGATATTCCTTCCCTGCAGGTAGCGCTCATACATCTCTCTTCTTTTTTTTTTTCCTCCACCAGCAACTTGACTTCCTCATTCCATCAATCACTACCGGTTCTCAGAGGCCTCCTACATACCACGCACTTCACCGGCATGTGTAAGCAATGCTTCTATACATACCTGGCACTCCCCACCCACTCCCCTAGTTTTCGTTTGCCCTCACCCAGTCTCTCTCGGTGTCTCCAAACACAATCCTCTCTCCACCTCCCTCCTTCCACCCGTGTCATTTTCTCTTTTCCCAAACCTGTCACAAAATCTCCCACTCGCCTCCGCCAAGTTATTATCAGACAACAGTCTTTCCTGCCATATTCACAGCCAGTAATCTAAAACGTTCTACTTCCCATAGGTTCTTTTGATTCAAACTTACACCACAACTAACCTGTTCCTTCCTGCTGTTGTACCTTATGAACCTTTCCCCCTTTTTTTTCACATTTGCTCTCCGCTTCCTCCTTTCAGACGTTTTATGAAACTCAGACACCAGTTCCTCACTGGAATCTGCCACCAGCACCGTGTCATCGTCGAAAAAGTTCACACTCTAAAAGAGTCCATCCTTTCCCTGCTACTGATCGCAGCGCAGCCTTGAAGCAGTAGGAACGGTGTTTCGCGAAGTCTTAGTCCACCGACTGTTAAGGGTAATTGATTTCCTACAGAGAAACGTAATTGTGTGTTAGAGGTACTGTAGACTTACAGTAACCCCGAGCTAGCCACGATTGATTGGCCATACGAAAAACGTGAGTGGCCTCGTGTAAAGCACTCAGGAAGGAGCTGTGGTAGCGCTTTGAACAGTCGCACCCAAGAATTACAAATTGGCATCCTCTTGGAACACCGTTAGTTCGGCGATATATTTGACGGCTCTCTCCTCTCCTCTCCTCTCCTCTCCTCTCCTCTCTTCTCTTCTCTTCTCTTCTCTTCTCTTCTCTTCTCTTCTTTTCTCTTCTCTTCTCTTCTCCTCTCCTCTCCTCTCCTCTCCTTTCCTCTCCTCTCCTCTCCCCTCCCTCCTCTCCTCTCCTCTCCTCTCTGAAGGTGAGGGTAAGTTAGCATACGAGAGAAGGAGGAGGAGGAGGAAGGCTCCAGGGACAGGAGGAAGTAGTACGCGAGAGACAACAAACGCTAAGGTAACGCGCGTGGTGTGGTGGTGGTGTAGTGTGTTGGTAGGAAGTGGGTGATGAGCGGCGTGTGAGGCGAGAGTGCCCTGTCTGATGACGACGGCGACGGGTGAGTGAGTTGGCAGGGCAAGGAGGAAGTTGTGATGCGTGCGTCGGTCTGTCGCTGACGCCCGGGAAAGTGAAAGCTGCAGGCGTCCTTGACCTTTGGAGAAGTGTCAGGTCGCCCAGCCTCACCTGGAAATGTTGGTATCAGTAGGTGGAGTATGGGAGAGACGGTGGGAGGAGGGAGCCTACTCGCGCACGTGCGCAAACACAAGACCTTGTAATGCTGCACAAAGATCATGCCTCCTTTTTTTTTTTTTTTTCTATATCACGGGTCGCCATTGTATAAGGTAACGCCGCGAGTAAAGAGTCACATTGGAAAAGCTTTATTATTATAATCTTTGGTGGACTGATAAGAATACAGGTTCGTTGAAGGACTTCTCACGCCGAAGGAGTCCATAGTTTTCCTGCTTCCGATTGTGGCACCACATTACTCAGTTGGAACGACGGCTCTCCCATGACAGAAGGTCCGCATCCTGGCACTCCCATCCTGGCTCTCCCACGAAAGAGGTCCGCATCCTGGCTCTCCCACGACAGAGGGTCCGCCTCTTGACAGAAGTCCTCAGTCACTCTCGTAACCCCAGGGAAACGTGAATCCAACCAACACCCTTGAGTCACCTTACATGGACTTCGCTCCACCTGAGCAAGATTCCAAGTACTACAGACATCACATACGGTACACACGTGACATTCACTGACACACGTGACATCGACTGACAAGGGGACTTATACAAACTCCAAAGTTGGTCTGATACTTGGTTGATGACATTTAACCAGGGGAAATGTAATGGG
Organism: Panulirus ornatus; assembly: GCF_036320965.1. NCBI lineage: Eukaryota > Metazoa > Arthropoda > Malacostraca > Decapoda > Palinuridae > Panulirus > Panulirus ornatus. Next base: position 27,117,871 of record NC_092266.1, on the reverse strand, counting down.
GATGGGACACTGTGAAACAAGGCCTTAGTAAGGATATTATCAAAGCTGGAAATAAGCTACAGGATTCTGTATGTGGTAGGAACTTGGAAGTCAAAACCTCCGGTATCTGTCACTTGAGTCCCATATTGAACAAGATAGATAAGGCAAATATTAGAATTGTGTCGAAGAATATAGAGAATGAAATGATCAAAAAGCTGTTCACATCCTGTTTTAGGTTCAGACTTAGATTTTTCCCCTCGAGTTAGGCCACCTCACGTGAAGAAGCACAAAGAATTAGTAGAGAAGTGAGCGAAGATGGTGCCCTCGTAAAGTTGAATTTCACGGGTGGACTAAGGGCCTCACATTTTAGTCCAGCATGGAGGCAGTGTGGAGGTGTATTTAGATGGTTACACGAAAGTGTGTGTGTGTCTGTGTGTTGTCCGACGCCTCTCTCTCTCTCTCTCTCTCTCTCTCTCTCTCTCTCTCTCTCTCTCTCTCTCTCTCTCTCTCTCTCTCTCTCTCTCTCTCTCTCTCTCTCTCTCTCTCCTTCCTTCCTTCCTTTTTACACGGGGCTGCGTGCTAAATCGGTTTACCAACGCAATCATGATAATGACCCGAGAACGGCCGTGTCCATTAAGATTTCAAAGAACGCGGTCGGAGGTGAATGCTGCCCTAATCTTCTTACCACGTCCGTGTGTTCATGTGTCGTTACACCCCGTTTTGATGGGCGCCTGGGTTTTCGGTTATAGTGTCATTACACTTCGTGTCCATATTATAAACAGACCTTCTTTAGCTGTGCATGTCGCTGCGTTTGTCAGTCAAGAGTTCATACAACCTCCATCGCTGATGACGGTATGTTTAGCCGAGTATCGACAGAGCAATTCCATGGCCTCCCTTGGGTCTTTATATTTCTAACTCGTCATATTCCGGCTTCGTTTTCTCTATGGAGTTTTGGTTAGATTGAGAAACTTCTTCGACCTTTTTAGAGAGGCGGCAGTGTCCATATGGAAGGGGAAGTGTAAGCGGAGGGCTCATCCTCTCTATCAAGAGGCTTGAGGAAGCGTGGCCACACACGTGAAGTTGGTGGTGTTTGTAAACATAGCCCCTCGCACGGGATCATCCAGCCAATCAGGGACAGATCAGGGCCCAAGTCTCCTGGATCTGTTCCGGAACGCTGCTCATCTGCTTCTTCGCCACCCGCCTGACATAGAACGGGGTCTTTTGTGTGTGTATATTTCGTTGACCTGCGCCCGACTTATTACAGAGGATCTTCGAAATCGACGTGGTTACTTGTGTGTGTGTGTGTGTGTGTGTGTGTGTGTGTGTGTGTGTGTGTGATGATTCCATGTTCATATAGTGGAACAGACCATTGTAACTGAGGCAGTTCGCAACAGTGTTACTCACAACGCCGGTAGGTTCATTCATTCACAAGCGAGAGGAATAGCACGTGTCTGTGTGTACGTGCGTCTTACACCTTCCCGCCGTCCGTCTTGGAAGTTATTTGGCCAGGAAATTCTAAGAGCATTATCTTGATCTTAATCTGTCGCCCTCTACCACAACCTCAGGATTAGTGCAGTGAGTGTGTGTGTGTGGAAAGTCCCTCGCCCATGATGGTGCGCCAGGCAGGTGTAGACCGTCGCGTGGCTGTGGTCACACAAGGGGGGGATAGACACCGGAGGGCGATTGGCGTGTAAGCACAGGAGTGGCCAGAAGGTGAGAGGGGAGGGGAGTGATGATGGAGGACGTGGATGACAGTTAGACACACAGGGACTACTGGTGGAGCCACCAGGGCGTCGCGGGGGAGGTGACTTCCTCCTGCACTTATTAGGAGGTGAAAAGAGGGTTTCATATTTGTTTAACTTGGGGAATTGACTTGGAGAGAAGGCGATGTAGATACGTTGTTAGAGCCATGAGAGAGAGAGAGAGAGAGAGAGAGAGAGTTAAAATTTGGTGTCTGAATTTCAACTGAAGCGTTGTAAAGAAGGGTTTCAGGGAGTATGCATTATTCAGAGAAGGGGAAAATGAGGACCGTGAGTGGGCTGTGTGGTGGTTAATGTGAAGCTGAACTGACGTAAGGGAACGGTAAGGAGGCAAGTGTCTCTCTCAGGGAAGTGACTGAGTTTGCTATAAACTTCCTTTGGTGGGGAAAAAGTGTTTAGTGTTCTATAGGAATGTATACAGCGGGACAGAGACTAGTAAAGAGCCTTAAGTGTGTGAGTTGTTTGAAGTTTCATGATCATGTGCCTGAAAATAACTGAAAAGTGAAGTTGTGCACAGGTGTGACCAGGTGTGAGCGCAGTTGTGTGAGAGAGTGTGGCTGTAACGAGCTCGGTTTCAGATGTGTGTGGGGGGTGGTGTCTCGTGTAGCCGACTCGCCTGACTCTCTTCCCTGGTGGCAGAGGGAACCCCAGTCTCTCTGACGTGTCAGGTTACTCGTCATGTCCTGGTATTTACAGCCGCCGAGGGTGGTGAGTCATGGTGTGGTGGTGTGGTCGGCTTGACCCGAAACGCAACAGACCTCACCCCATGATCGTAGCTCTAGGTCACTCATATAGTCAGTTTGGCTCCCCGAGTACACACATTGCACGCCTCCTTCACACGTCGACCCAACACCCTCACCACTTGCTCAGGTGTGGCACAGGGAACTCACAAGGGCAGTGGGAATCAACAACAGCATCCACAAAAGAAGTAGACGAGTAGAAGTAGATTAGTCTTCTGTCACTAGGGAACAGCCAGAGGAGCTGGTTACGACTCGGCACATAATTTGTGTATGTTAAGTTTCATTGGATCCGATCGTCGCCTGGCACTTTAAGATCAGGGTTACCTCCTCCACTGGAGCCAGAAGAGCTCCCAGGTATAGATGTTTCTCCTGCCTCTTTCGTAGGACTTTTGGGGGACATTGTCAGTGCCTGTCTCCAGGAGCTTGTTGAACTACGGGACTTAGAGTCACGTCTGTTAAAGCGCAACACACAAATGGCGACCGGCATCTAACGCAGGACCCCGGCAACGCCTCCTCTCTTCTCGAGAAACCTTATGAGACCCAGTATCCATGCACTTCCGCGGAACGCTTGCTTCATCTCTCTCACGTGTAGTAGCGTCACGGGACTCTGCCACGCCTACTTGCATTTCATCGTACATTACTCAACACGCCTCAATTTACCGAGTCTGGCACTATTATAGAAGCTTGCCCTGAAGCTAAACACCTGTGCATGCTCAGAGAAAGCATTTTGTTGTTAGTTGTTTCTGATCCCCTCTCTCAAACCTCCCATTACAAACGGAAGCCAGGCCCATTATCATACACTTGCTAAACTCATCTTGACTCTCACTTTTTTTCATCTTTCAGAATAATGTTTCCTTCCTTTCAGATCACCAATACTGCTCGTGTGGTGCAAAGCACACTGCTGATTATGTCCCTTTGTGACTCACCTCTAGTCCATTTCTCTTGGGGATTTTTGGTGGGTGTTTTGCTCTCCATATCCCCAGAAGAGTGTGACATGTCTGTCTCTATCAGTAACTCTTTTTATTCTTCAATAATAATGAATGTTTCTCAATTCTAGTCCGTCCATTTCAGTAGTCGTTCATGGGTGCTACTTGTCTCTCTTACCCCCCATCCACAGTGGTGTCTGCCAAGGTTTCGTCCCCATCGCCTGCTCTCTCTCTCTCACTCGTGTATCCATGAATGATGTTTCCTCGGCTTCTAATCCTACTTAATCCTAGTCACCACTTGAATGGAGAGAACGCGAAAGTTAAATGTCTCAGAGGTGGACATGCCAGCAAATGGAACCATGAGAGCTTAGTGATTCATATTTTCTCCCCTTCCCCCACCCCAGCACTCGTTCTTTTCATCTACATAGGTTTTTTTTTTTTTTTGTTCAGTCTTAACTCACACTTTTTGCAGCGTCGCGGAATGGGGAATCAACAGTCTCATCACAACACAGGTTTTTTACGTATGACTCTATAAGTCTCAGTCATTTCCGGCCGTTCAGCATCAAAGAAGTACATTTCAGCCTTGCAACATCGTACGCGTCTGGCATGACCATCTCCTGCTCTCTCTCTCTCTCTCTCTCTCTCTCTCTCTCTCTCTCTCTCTCTCTCTCTCTCTCTCTCTCTCTCTCTCTCTCTCTCTCGTGTTGGAAACCATACGTAATGCATATCACAAACTTTGCTTCCCAGAAGCTTTGGTGGACGTTATACAGGTGCCTTAATTATGGAGGCAGCTCTCTCTCTCTCTCTCTCTCTCTCTCTCTCTCTCTCTCTCTCTCTCTCTCTCTCTCTCTCTCTCTCTCTCTCTCTCTCTCTCTCTCTCATTTGTGCCTTTTATTTTCGATCATTGCTCTTGTGAATTAGCTGCACGTACCCCAGCCATTAAGGCATCGACCCCGTGGCATGATCCGGGCTGCTGCTTCCATGATTTTCTTCGTGGAGACCAGCCACTCGAGGATTGACCGTTACGATGCCTGCTTTCCTCTCACAGTTAAGCTGTAGAATTCTCATCTTCCTTTTTTTTGTCTTTCCTTCTCGCCTTTCAACTCTTGAGAGTCAGGTCTACGGACACCTAACGAGCACCGATTAACCACATCAGTCATTGTGTGGCGTGGTTTTCCTCACGCTGTGTCGGGTACAACGAGAGATATCCAGAGGAGGGGACTCACCAAGCGATCAAGTAAGCGTGTAAATGCTTCCCGTCTTACTCAAGAACCGTGGGTACGGAGCAGACATCCCCCCTTTTTTCTCTCTCTAAAGTGAGAGAGAGAGAGAGGGAGAGAAAGAAAGAGATAGAGTGCGTTCGTGTTGAGTGACTGGTCTCAGACGTGGGTTCCATGTGTGTGTGCGCGCGCGCGCGCGTGTGTGTGTGTGTGTGTGTGTGTGTGTGTGTATTCCATGGAAAGCAAGCCTCCCGCCGGGGTCGATCGAATTGGCCTCCGATTGGCAACTTCGAGGACGGGAGGGTCTGTCGACTGGGCCTTGGGAAACGTCCCCTAAGCGAAGCCCTTCAGAACATCCTGGACTGCGTGAATTCTGACGTGTACAGTGAGGCAGGAAAGAGTACTATGTAATCTGCGTTACTAGCTGAGGTTAAGGGAAGAGGGAGACCGGATTCGAATTAGACCAAAATGTGACTTTTTTCTTTTCTTTTTTCAATTTTGTGTCAAGTTGAAAGGTTCCTGTCATGGACAGAAGTCCTTTATAGAGGACAGACCCTGACTGAAAGTAGTACTGCAAAAATTGAAGGAAAGATGATGAATAAGAGTTTTAAAGACAGGAAGGAAGATGAAAACAGGGATACGTTTTTGTAAGGAAAGGACTCCGAAGTCATCGTACAACGCTCTGCCCTGAGACCGCGCACGCTCCGATATCACCACTGTAGCATCATTGCTTAACGCTGACATCAGCAGTGTAGTATCATTGCTTAACGCTGACATCAGCATTGCAGTATCATTGCTTAACGCTGACATCAGCATTGCAGTATCATTGCTTAACGCTGACATCAGCATTGCAGTATCATTGCTTAACGTTGACATCAGCATTGCAGTATCATTGCTTAACGTTGACATCAGCATTGCAGTATCATTGCTTAACGCTGACGTCAGCATTGTAGCGTTATTGCTTAACGCTGACAAGAACGTTATGGTATCATAGCTTGACAATGACATTAGCTTTGCCGTATCATTGCTCATCCCTGAAATCAACATTGCAGTATCATTGCTTAACGCTTACATCAGCATTGCAATATCATTGCTTAACGTTTACATCAGCATTGCAGTGTCATTGCTCATCGCTGAAATCAACAGTGCTGTGTCATTGCTTAACGCTGGCATCAAACATTGCAGCATCATCAGAAAAAGGAACCATGATAGGTCATTTTGTCTCGCAGGATATGTATAATCCTCATATTTGGCGGTAGTTACCCACACGGCAGCTCCACTGGGAGTGCTTGTTGCTCAGGATGCGATCCTGGTGTTTAGGGTTTCTGGCGGGGAAGAAGCCTTTCACCCTGCAGGAAATGTCACAGCATATGGTCGGTAAAGCTTACCAAGCGAAAATACGTAATGCATGTTAATGAAGCTCATTTAATGAATCAACTCTGTAACCACCAATGGTAGTGTTATCCCAACTGGGGCCCGTAAAAGACTCTTTGCGACCTGTGTAGTCTTTTTTGCGCCACCGCTCACAGGATGAGCATCGGGTGGAACAATGAATCTGCCGGGGTTACCGGCACAGATCGAAATCAAACTCGTGATTGGTAAAAACAGGCGGACGCGCGGGGAAGACCCCAGGCGGACACATTGTGGAAGTTGAGGTGTTCATCTTGGTTCGTGGAAGTTGAGGTGTTCATCTTGGTTCGTGGAAGTTGAGGTGTTCATCTTGGTTCGTGGAAGTTGAGGTGTTCATCTTGGTTCGCCTGACTCTGGTTTACATGAAGCCATGAAGTGGCTCGAGGTGGTTTTCGTAGCTTTGGTGCCATCGCTTGGTACGTTTAGCGCTCACCTCTACTGACGTGTAAGATCATGCTTATGGGTTTGTGGTGGAGTAGTTCAGCTCCTGCTGGAGGGGCTGTGGCGGGGTCATGACCAGTTGTACCTCCTACTGGAGGGGCTTTTATGATGGGGTTCATGACCTGCTACACTTCCTGCTAGAGGAGCTATGAAGTTGGACATAACCAGCCAAATCTCCTGATGGAGGGGCTGGGAGTGACCAGCTACAACTCCAGCTAGAGTGGCTGCCGTAGGGTCGTGATCAGCCAAAATTCCTGCTGAAGGGGCTGGCATTCCCCCAGCGGTGTGACCGTGTAAACACTAAATAAAAAGTTGTTGTTGTACGCCGTATCACCGCTGCCAGAGTCAGCTCTCCCTGTTGACAACACCTCGCCTCTGATGACGAAGTTGTTTTCTTTGTTTTTTTTCCCTCACTCTATTTTATATAACCATTGATCGAGGGAGCGGATGTCAATCGCCCGACGCTGACGCATAGGTCTACCCTGCTGGGCGAGATGAGACCGTGTTTACTATCCTTAAGGTTCTGCGGTATTAATGTTCACACAGGGTCAGTGTTTCAGCCGTTCGGGTTGGTGCCGGGAGGTTTTGCGTGTGTCATAACACGTGATGGTTTTAACCCCACCTGTTGCCGCTCTTCCACCTGACTATCCCAGCCCGTTGCCTTCTCGACTTTCTGTTCCCAGAATGATGATGCGTCAGTTGCCACGCACGGCGAAGGTTCAGCTGCTAACCGTGTTTAGTCCGCAAGTAACCCTTGCTGACGTTGCTCCTGACCTCTGACCTCCCCGGCACCTGATTTCAAGGAAGAGTGTCATAGGTATGGGCGAGAGGTTTTTGCTCCTGGCGGCATACAGCTCCCACACGCACTGGCATTTAAGGAGAGACTGGACGACATGTTAAGGGGCAATTCTGCCGTTTTCTCCATTACGTCTTTCAGTCAACTCGTACAGTTGCCATATATTTTACTCTGGAGGTGCGCGGTGTTTATTCAGGATCTGAGTTTTCAGTATGTACGGCGTGTGGCCATTCGTGATGGTACACGACTGCTGGTGCAGCAGTAGGCGTGAGGTGGAATACATGCTTCCAGGCCTCACTTTGTTTACACCGGAATGGTTTTTTAGACTGTCTGCCTTGTACTTGACATCTTATTTTTTTTGTTGTTGTTGCAGTTATTGATCCTGGTGTACCATATGTCTTTTCTTTCTTTTGTGTGTGTGAATGTGTAATTATCAGCTTGAGATTATTCATTTATATTCTACAGTTTGTATGGATCCCCCTGTAGTTTGTTGGAGTCCTCTTCGCGTTTTCACTCCCCGCCCCCCCCCATGACCTAGGCATCATCTGCAAACGTATGCAGGTGGTATAGTCCAGTCCTTCTGGGCGAGTCATTTACATAGACGAAGAAAAGCAGTGGTCCCAGAACAGTCCCCTGCGGTACGTCACTGGTGACCTCAACCCATTCCGAGAAGGCTCCTTTGACATGCGTCCTTTGTTCTTCACCACTAACATAATCTGCCCATCGAACTAGCCCCCCCCCCCCCCTTTATTCCTTACCTGAAGGTCCGGCTTCTTTACCAACCTCCTGTGTGGGTACATTGTCAAATGCCCTCTGGTATTCTAAACACAGACAGTCCATACAAGTCTTCTCCTTTGTCTGAAACGGAGCTCACTCTCACATAGAAACATGAGAGGTTCGTTACACATGACCTCCCTTTCCCCTCACCGACTCCAGAGTTGGTCTGGATTCAAGGTTGATGTGCTTCAGCCCCACTTGAATTTTAAATGTGGATCATGAGAGAGAGAGAGAGAGAGAGAGAGAGAGAGAGAGAGAGAGAGAGAGAGAGAGAGAGAGATCATGGCCAGACGTATGATAACACCCCCCCTCCTGTCTTGATTCAGAGAACCTTGTCCGAGTCGTTGTAGGTTGAGGGAAAAAGATGGGGGGAACGGTCCTCGACCTGTCCACAGTCTGTGTCCTGCTTCAGAGACTCGACTCATCATCACTGAACGATGAGTAAGGTGCACCTTCCTTCGTGTGGACGGGAGATGAGTGGATAGATTCCTCTGCTGCATAACTCGACGTGAAGAAAGACGTGTTGTTCTTCGAAGTGTGTGGAGACACATGCATCCCCCCCTCCAACACACACACACACACACACACACACACACACACACACACACACACACGCAGCATAGCTTCGCTTGAAATTCGTATTCGCTCTGACAGACTGATGTGTAGGGAAAGACAGGCATTTCCCCCCCATCGTATCGTGACTCATTACACTGCTTTATAGGTCCTTCGTAGGTAGTAAGCAAGTCTAGCACAGTCTGTACTGCTTGCGAATGCATTGTGTGAAGACATTACATACATAGAGTACACTTACGACAGTGGATAGCCTTGATCCCGCTTCTTTTGTCATTAAAGTTTTACCGCATACCCTCGCATGCACTTCACCAGCTCCTGCAAGGCAGAGGTGAGGTACAGGGCACAATTGCCTTTCACGGTAACCTAATCAGTTGAAAATTGATTACCAAAACCCATATAGTTTTTATTTTCTAGCGGCAATCTTGGTTGGTGGGGGTTGTGGTCAAGGGTCGTACCCTCGTGCGCAGAGCCTAGGTACTCCGTCGTGCTTAAGGGTCGTACCGTCGTATGGAAGGGTCGTACCTTCATGTTTACAAAGTTCGCACCTTCATGTGCTTAAGGGTCGTACCTTTATACGCACGGGTCGTACCATCTTGCGCAAGGAATTGATATCCAGTATCTACTTACCGTAGCGTCTGTAGATCTTTTGATAATGAACGAAGCAAGAACTGAGACATTACATAACGTAATGTACAGAATAGCGAAAATGTGTACACTAATGAACATGGTGAATTACAGTGAAGGTGACATGATCAACATGAAACACGTATTACGAACATTATAGAGACGGTCCACTCGTTGTGAACACAATACACTTTCTGAACATGTTCACCGTGTTGCTGGGTCATGTTCACCGGACTCATTTCTCCTCCGTGTTGCTGGAAAACATAACGTCGTCTTTGCGTGTTTACCGGCGGGCTAAAACCGGCCGGCGAAATTCAGTGGCATGTGTGTGTGTGTGTGTGTGTGTGTGTGTGTGTGTGTGTGCGCAAGACATACCAGCGTTACCCTCACCCAGGCCAAACTGGGGTCCATACATGCTGGCCACGTCGGCTGCTCGGCGACCCTTGAACCAGAACAGCTACAAGAGTTCGTGGACTACAACAGCATTTCACCCTCCCAACTAAGATACGGAGAAACCTCCTTCAGGATGGCCCTTTCAGTGACGGGAATGTTTCCAAGCAGAATGGAAGAGACATCCAACTTTGCCCCAGCGATCGAGAGAAGACCACATGACGGACCATCCGTCTCAGAACTTTAGACCAGTACCATGAAACAGACTTGAGCTGTGAGGTTCTAGAGGAGATGGTCAGGAAGCATGGAGAGGAGTTTTGAACTGGCAAGGGCTTCTGGACTGGGAGACAACGGAGAGTGTAGGAAGAGAAAGGCGTTCCCTGACGAATCCTTAGGGATTAGTGTGATGACACCCGCGCCTTAAACATGTCAGGAGAACAGCATGTGAGGAGGATTGTGAGTAATGCTAACTTCGGTTTGATTAGTGTCAACATTATTCCCCTGGTGCCAAATGTGGTCTTTTTTCCTCACTGGATTGGGTATATGGAATTCCAGAAGACGGTTCACAATGGAATCCAGCAAGATTGGCACCAGAACCGTTGTTCAAATCAGCTACGAGGGGAGGAGGAAAGACGTTAACACAGACCGTCCAGCGAAGAGTACGTAGGGCATGAGTGGAAAGTTAGGCGAGAGGGATTTGGGGAAGCGTCCCTCTCCAGTGAGAGTTGTGGACTGGAACAACCTAAGCCAAGAGGAGGTAATTGCGAATACGACCGGAGAATGCAGAACCTGTAAGATTAGAGGGGAAAAAATAGGTTTTGGGGGATTTGAGACGAAGGGCCCTTCGAATGCGAAGCTGTCTCCGTATGTGAACAAAAAGTTACTTTTCTATGGCCACGCTGGCTCCACGTGCTGGGGATGTTGGTCGCACGGCGATTTACCCGAGTGGACCATTAACCCGGGCCAAGGAGAGTTCTACAGGTGGGCCATGCTGGGGTTCACTCCCCCCACCGCCTGGTGAGGGTCTGTGTCTCCGCTCTGACCACCTCTCAGTAAAAATTTCTGGCCTGCTTTTTCGTCTCCCGCCAGAGTACTCCACTTTTACATCACGTCTTTGTGAGAGCATACATAACGGAATACTTCCCCACAGTGCGCTTGCCATCATGCTCCCGTGATATGCCTATGAGAATTATTTCTTACATATGCTTGCCTTTCCCGTGTTGGCGAGGTTGCGTCACGAATCGAGTCTTTAAGCGAAAAATCCTCACTCTACTCCTCCTTCCGTTCCCCCTTAAAGAAAACGAGAGTACTGGAGGGGGGATAGTATAGGATACCCCGGCAAGCCGTTTCTATTTTCTTAGTCGCCCTGAGACACGCAGAGGATATAACGTAGACAGTATTTTGTCTCTTCCCCCATATTCCCAGGGACGACATGCCAGTATACAGCATACTACTCCCTTGGAAACTACTTATCAACACCCTCCTGTAACAGCGTAACTAGAATACTCATTTTACTATCCTCTGTGGCGTTTTCTGCAGAGACACTCACCCACCCCCACAACCACCCACATTCCCTGCCATTGAGCCGTCTGTGCTCCGTGTTGCCAGGCATCTCACCGTGTTGTAGGTAGTGATCCCTCTACTCTTGAAGATAGTAGAATCTTTTATCATTAAGTAGATTAACTAGCCTTTCCAACCCTACCCATCCGACCATCCCCCTGGGTCAGCGGTGGCGGGTAACCATGCACCACCCTTATTAACACCGACCGTCATTACAGACGTTCCCTCCCCCTTGGACGGCGTCTCCTGGGGGTGACCACAGACCCGCGCACATGATACCCTGGCGATACTTCGCAGACTTAAATGGTGACGTCTTTTCTTGAGAAGAATTTGTTTAGCCGGCTATAACACCTTGTGTGTACATATTGTGTATTGGTTGTGCTACTAGCCATCGCTTATTGCTTGTTGGTGCATTAAGTTGAAGGACTTTTTTTTCCTACTGGACTTTTTTTCTTTTTGTCATACGATATTGTAAACTTCTTAACCTTGAACGTGACGATGCGCCCCTTGAGCACGACGGTACGACCCTTGAATAGGGTTGGCTGCTGGCCTTTGGCGTATCCTTCAAGGGTCGGGTCAAGCAAGGGTCACGCTGTCATACCCAGAGGGTCGCATCTTTACCCTCAAGGATCGCACTCAAGTGCATGAGAGCTTGACGCCCTACGATTATATTTGTAGTTTTGATAATCTGTCACTTACCTATGGAAGTATTTCTTCTCATTCTCTATCTACCCCTTCAGGATGAGTCTGATTTAGAAACCTCAGGATGAGCCTGATTTAGAAACTTCAGGGTTGTAATGATGTCTCTCCCCTGTTCCATCTCTCTCCGGGTGTGGGTAATTGTGTGGCTACCATATCTTAATGTGGCTCGGTTCCCCTTTAATATATATATAGTCTTTAGTTATTTCCCCCCGCTGAATCTTCTCAGTCAGGTGTGTGTGTGTGTGTGTGTGTGTGTGTGTGTGTGTGTGTGTGTGTGTGTGTGTGTGTGTGTGTGTGTCAAGTGAGGAGTGACCACATCGATGAAGCGTACTATCATTTGGGTCTAATGTATGCTGCAGTATGGACACGTGTGTGTGTGTGTGTGTGTGTGTGTGTGTGTGTGTGTGTGTGTGTGTGTGATTACTCTCTGTGTGTTGCGAGGAGAGAATTCCACACTCGTGTTGCCCCCGGTCTCTTGTCTTTCTACATATGAACCACGTCTTCACTCTCCCGTGTGTCTAGTTTGACCAGTACATGTTTGGAGGGCGACGGGGGGGACGTGGGTGTTGGTGCGTACGTCAAGAGCAAGACTGTATATATATATCCATGCGTAGAGACACGGCAGATGTTCCGGCGGAGTTACACAACCCTAAACCCTCCCCCAACAACCCCCTCCCCGTCACAACTCGCTTGGGGAAGGCACACCCACGCGAGACCTTGATTTTTATGATGCTGAAGTTGTCTCTGGCTCAGAAGGTCGAGCAGGAAGTTGCTATGGTGACTGGTATCCGGCCAGCCACCAGGCGGCCTGGCCGTTTGCTGCTACTCCTGCTGCTATCGCCGGCACTGGTGCTCCTTGGTGGGTCAGGGCGGTGGATCGCCGTCGCCGTCCTGTCGGAGGTGATGCAGGGCGCGCGGCGGCGACAGCATCCTTCGGGGAGCCTTGTGGTTGGACACATGGAACCGAGGAGTACATTTTTCGTAGTAATATGAGCCAGTTATGCAGTCAGGAGGATAGTATATGTAGTTATTTTATTTATTTTGCTGTGTTCATTATTGTTTTTTTTTATTCGTGCTTTCCTTCTTTCCACAGGTGAGTAACTGTGTGACGATGGTGTTACGTGTACGACAGCTGTAAGTAAGTACCAGGGGAAGAACATAGGCGATGGGTAACTTGCCTTAGTCTATGATGATGATGATGTGCTGTTGCCATCATCGTCTTCACCTTCGTAGGTACCTCACCCCCTCCCCCCCACACACACACACGCGCACACACACACCTCTGCCCACACCCACGCTGCCCTTAAAAGGAACCCCAAAAAGAGGTTGTCCGGACCTCTCTATTATCCTGATGAACCTCTCTTGTTTGTTCCCAAGGCTCACCATCTTGCCTTGCCTCGAGGGGTCCGCCATGTAGGAAGGTATGATCAGTTGAGCTTTGGCGTAGGGGTGAAGGTGAAGAGTTAAGTGCACACGGGGAGGGCTTCGTGTTTTACCCTGCCCGTAGCACCTGAGCAACTGCGCAGTTGACAATAGCAGGCGGAGGAGTAGGAGGTAGTAGTTAGTCGTCCAGATAGTGGAGTTGACAACGTTCCTACATGCTTAGCCATCAGCAGAGTCAGGCGGCTGCCGAAGTGAGGCCACCTGGCGTCAGCAGTGGGTCTCATACAAGTGTGGGACTGAGTGTGCCTCCAGTGACACCGTCACACACCACACACACACACACACACACACACACACACACACACACACACACACACACAAAGCTGTATGACACATGGCTCTCCTTCGTAATCCCTGTAGCGCGACGGTACGACCCTTAACTACGAAGGGAGAGTCCTTAGGCGAGATGGGCATGGCCTTTGACCTGAGGCATACGGGTCTGGTCAGAGCCTAGTCGGTCATACCCACCCACGGGCTATGTGCTCGAGGGGCGTAGTAGTACAGTCGTGTGCTCAAGGGTCTTGCCGTCGTGCTCAAAGGTCGTACCGTCGCACTCAAGGATCAGACCGTCGTGCTCTGAGGTCAGACCGTCGTGCTCAAAGGTCGTACCGTCGCACTCAAGGGTCAGACCGTCGTGCTCTGGGGTCATACCGTCGTGATTCATATAGATAACATCACGCCATCTCCGAGTCCTCGTACGTGTGCCGCGGCGGACGGTCGTGGTTGTCGTGTTCTTGGGGTCGGGACGGGCCGGGAAGGGGGGACGCGGGGAGGACGGGACGAAGACGGGAAAGGTGGACAGAAGGGGGTCGGCTTGAGAAGGTCATTGTCACACGACACCGGGAAGAAGTTGAGCCACCGGGGTATAAACGTATACCCTAGCGATGTTGGTGGGCCGGCTGGAACGCTTGTATCCAGCCCCCCTTCTCTCTCTCTCTCTCTCTCTCTCTCTCTCTCTCTCTCTCTCTCTCTCTCTCTCTCTCTCTCTCTCTCTCTCTCTCTCTCTCTCTCTCTCGACGTCCACAAGATGGCGCTAGTAAAACCAGTATGCCAAGAAACGCCTGCGTGGGACCCGGACGGTTTGAGGCAACGCTATTCGACGCAAGGCTTTGAAAAGAGGGGCGGTGATGGGCACCTAGCGGACCGCCTGACCAGAGAACAGTTGCTAAAATACATCAAAGCCAGCGTGAGGTTGTACCAGGAAGGAGTACGCCAAGGCAGTCATTAGCGCGTTGATGTAAACACACACGCGAGAACTTCAGTGCAGGGGAGGAGAACGGACGGTTTTTGTTCTCGAGTGTGCTGAAGCATTAGTCTGAGGGAACCACAGGTGTTTCTTGGAGAAGGTCGGGATGCGACAGTTTAAACGTAGAAACAAATAGAATCATGTATGAGAAGATTTCAGCGAATGTAGATATGAGATTTGAGTGAATTTGACCGATGACAAAGTATAATAATAATAATGATAATAATATATATATGTATGAAATTTGACTGCATTTCAGCGAAGACAGATGGGAACAAATCATTCTTGGAACAAGCATCACACGGGCGAGACCTTACGGGAGCCAGAGAGGGGAAACTGATGAAAACAGAGTTGTAGGAGTCATCACCATTAATAAGAAACTTGAATCTGAAGATCATGCATCATCGAGGCAAATGATGGCGAGTGTTGTAGGATGACAAGAACATCTACCAACAGAGAAAGAAAGCAATGAAAAAAAATAATGTCCATCATATGCATAGACAAAAGTAAATGCTGCTGGGTCGTATGTTCACTAGCCAAACGAGTGGAAGTAATCCACTTCCGAACTCAGAAGCACCACCTCACCACGAGCCAGACTGAGGGAGGGGATTCGTACGGACTGTCATGTTGGAGGCTGGAAGAACCAGAACTTTACAGCCTAGAAAGAGGACGAGAGAGATACAGGTAAACCTTCGCCATGGCAACAGATTGAAGGGATAAAGGACAGCATATTGGAACGAAAAGCACCTCAGCAAGGAAGGAACAGAGTTGTGAGGTCTGCAGTAATACCATGAAATATTCTCAGAACAAAAATGTATGGGAGGCGAAAGCGTAAGGTAGAAACAAACACTTTTCAGGAGCACCGCCAAGCGAAGGAAAGAAACGTGGTCAGGATAAGGATTGGAACATTTAAAAGCTGAGACAGATGGTTGAGGACAGTTCCAGACGAGACGAGGATGCACGGCTGGTTTCATGTGCCAGGCGGCAAACAGTATATCGGCACTAGACGTGCAAGTGAGCGCCACATAGTAAGCAAGCCCCGTCGACTTGGGAGAATATTGTTGTAGGTGCTCTCTCTCTCTCTCTCTCTCTCTCTCTCTCTCTCTCTCTCTCTCTCTCTCTCTCTCTCTCTCTCTCTCTCTCTCTCTCTCTCACACACACACACACACACACACACACACATAACTCCCCCCTTCCCCCGAGGGAAATGACGCTCCTCATCCCCAGAAGGGATGTTTATGTGGGGGGGGGGGGGGGGACTTCCACACCGTAGATGTTCCACACATGACCATCCCCTAGGCTTCCTGGCTAGAGAATCACAATTTTGTTGCACCTAAGGGCGCCGCTGGAGGCTTATTGGCGGATGGTGTTGGGCTGGGAGGTTAACGTGGTATTACAGCTTGTGGGGAGGTTAGCTTGGTATATTGGAACAGGTGTTGTGGGGTGGAGCCGTTACTGTTGGATCGAAGTGGATTTTATTGGGGTAGGGTGTTTCAGCGTTGTTCTGGAATGGATGGTGTGGGTTTGGGAAGTCATTGTGGTACTGGAGCGGATGTTGTGGGGGTTGGAGAGGTTCATGTAGTACTAGAACGGACGGTTTTGGGGGTGGGAAGGATGGTGTTGCACTAGAACGGGTGATGTGGAGTGTGGTGGTTCATGTTATAGTGGAACGGATGGTTTGGTACTGGAACGGACGGTTGTAAGGAGGGGAAGGTTAGTGTGGTACTGGAACAGACTGTGTGAGCAAAAGAGGTTAGCGTGGTATTGGAACGGACTGTGTTGGGGTGAGGAGGTTTAGTGCTCTAGTGGAAGGGATGGTGTCGGGTGGGGAGATTAGTTTGAAGGTGTGGACTGGCAAGGCAAGTCTGGGAACAAGATGGGAAGGTTAGCGTGGGAAGAGTAGTGAGTGGGTAGGGCCGGGGAGATCATCCAGACGATAGCACACTGGCAGTAGGGATGGCCCAGGGGTGGCAACACGTACATGTTACCTGAACAAAAAGTTTCGAAAAACCTGAACTAAGATCGAGAGATAAGCTTAAAAAGAAATGCCAACCCTTACGTTATCGTCTGTCTACACGGATCCGATAATTGTCGCGCAGACAACACTAAAACTACCGGAGGGAGCTTGAAGGAGAACTTGGACACAAGCGCACCAAACTATTCTTGCTTGCGTCGCTTGTGGAGGCACGACTCAAGGTTTTAACGGTCTCGCGCCATAGTTTAAAGAGGAACTTTGACCTGGCCATCGCACGCGCTCTGAAAGCACGTACCGTCGTCCTCAAGGGCCGTACCGTCGTGCTCAAGGGTCGTGTTGGTCGTGCTGTTGGGTTTTATACAAAAGTTTGTGCTCCGAAAGGCAGTACCGTTGTGCTCAAGGTCGTGCTGGAGGGTTTAATTTTATGATGATGTAGTTGTATCCCCCCGGGCCCGAGCTCATCAACGTCTGGCCCTACAGCGTTGTTTATACGCCAGGGATCGTGGGGCCTCCCCACCCGTCCAGCCTTGCTCATGACACACGTGTTTATTAT